>NW_028189019.1:52500-224808 GCF_054131305.1 Coturnix japonica | reverse complement strand
ATGGAGCCACGCGAGGGGAGCGAGGCCGAGGTGGAAGAGGATCAATTCTGCATGGTATATGGGATATATATGGGGGCACATAGAGACCCCCATGGGGGGGACGGGACACTGGGGGGTCCTACATGGGGGTCCCAATAGCCCCCATGTCCCATATGGGACCCTCAGGTGCCCCCATATGGTGGCAGTGATGTCTCAGCCTCTGTGTCCCCACTGTCCCCAGTTACAGGGGGGTTATATGGGGTCCCTATAGGTTCCTGAGCCCCCCCAACCCCACATGTGTCCTTGTATGGGGGTCCCGCTTATCCCCCAGCCCCCAAGTCCCCGTATGTGGGTCCATGTAGTTCCATGCTCCCTCAGCTTTGACCTTATGGGGGGTTCCATCACTCCCTGTGCCCCCCCCACTCAAATAAGGGGGTCCCCCCCACACTGTGCCCCCTCCCACAGGGGGGTCCTCGCCTGGAGGGGCTGCGTGGCCGCGCTCCGGGCTGCACGTGGGACTCACTGAGGAACTCAGCGGGGGAGAAGATCGTGCAGCTGCGCAGCCACCCATTGTGTCCTATGGGAGCTGGGGCCTGTGCGCTGCTGCAGGAGCTGTCGGAGGAGCAGAGCTTCGCCATCAGCTACCTGGACATCGGTGAGACCCAGAACCAGCCCCATAACCAGCCCTATAACCAACCCATAACCAGCCCCATAACCAGCCCTATAACCAGCCCTATAACCAACCCCATAACCAGCCCCATAACCAACCCCATAACCAGCCCTATAACCAACCCCATAACCAGCCCCATAACCAGCCCCATAACAAACCCCATAACCAGCCCCATAACCAGCCCTATAACCAACCCCAGAACCAGCCCTATAACCAACCCCAGAACCAACCCCATAACCAGCCCTAGAACCAGCCCCAGAACCTACCCCATAACCAGCCCCATAACCAGCCCTATAACCAGCCCTATAACCAACCCCATAACCAGCCCTATAACCAGCCCTATAACCAACCCCATAACCAGCCCATAACCAACCCCATAACCAGCCCTATAACCAACCCATAACCAGCCCCATAACCAACCCCATAACCTACCCATAACCAGCCCCATAACCAGCCCCTTAACCAACCCCATAACCTACCCCATAACCAGCCCCATAACCAGCCCCATAACCAACCCCATAACCAGCCCCATAACCAGCCCAGAACCAGCCCCATAACCAACCCCATAACCAGCCCCATAACCAACCCCATAACCTACCCCATAACCAGCCCCAGAACCAGCCCAGAACCAACCCCATAACCAACCCCATAACCAGCCCCATAACCAACCCCATAACCAGCCCCATAACCCAGCCCCATATCCAACCCCATAACAACCTTATAACCAGCCCCATAACCTCCCCCATAACCAGCCCCATAACCTCCCCCATAACCAGCCCCATAACCAACCCCATAAACCCCATAACCAACCCCATAACCAGCCCACATAACCAGCCCCATAACCAACCCCAAAACCAGCCTCGTACCAATCCCATAACCAGCCCATAACCCCCCATAACCAACCCCATAACCAGCCCCATAACCAGCCCCGTAACCAGCCCCAATACCCAACCCCATAACCCCCCCATAACCAGCTCCATAACCAACCATGTCCCAGCTCCGTGCTGAGGGATTCTCCCCCCCAATTCTATGGGGCTGAGGTCTCATAGTGGGTTCTCATCTCACTTGTGTGGTCTGGCTGTGACTCTGCCCCCCATCTCCCCCCATTTCAGATGCCCTCAGTCTCAGTGGGTTACACCAATGCCTGGTCGAACTGTCCACCCAACCGGCCACTGTGTGTCACGGTGCCGCCCCGTCCCGCGATGGAGCCCGTTCCCACCGCTGCCGCAATGCCCTGCAGTACCTGCGCATCATGGCAGGGGGCAAATGACACCCCCCCAACCCCACCCCATGGACCCCCGGCACCCGGAGCCCCATTGGGGACACACAGAGGGACCCATAAATGGATGGAGCCGCACAGTGATGCGTGGACCCCCCCCATGGACCCACCGACACTGATGGACATTGGGGACCTGGATGGATCTCAGGGCAGGGGGGGGGTCTGTGTTCTGCCCACCCCCCAACCCCCAGGTGGGTCCTTGGACACGGGGCAGCCCCCAGGAATAAAGTGGGGGTGTTTGTAGCTCCGTGTGTTGGTGTGTTTGTGGGGGGGGGGAGACCATGGGGGGCATTTATGGGGCTGGAAGGGGGCGGGCCTCCCCCCTTCACCTCCACCTTTATATGGGGTTAAAGCACTATATCCCCATATGTCCCCCCTATATCCCCCCATGTCCCTCCTATATCCCCCCATATACCCCATATCCCCCTATATACCCCCATATCCCCCTGTATTCCCCCTATATGCCCCATATCCCCCCATATCCCCCTATATCCTCCCCATATCCCCCTATATCTCCCCCACATCCCCCTATATCCCCCCATATCCGCCTATATCCCCCCATATCCGCCTATATCCCCCCATATCCGCCTATATCCCACCATATCCCCCCTATATCCCCCATATCCCCCTATATCTCCCTATATTCCCCCATATCCCGCTATATCCCCCTATATCCCCCTATATTCCCCCTATATCCCCCTATATCCCCCCATATCCCCCTATATCCCCCATATCCCGCTATATCCCCCTATATTCCCCCATATCCCCCCTATATCCCCCCATATCCCCCTATATCCCCCCATATCCCCCTATATCCCTCCTATATCCCCTTATATCCCCCTATATCCCCCCATATCTCCCCATATCCCCCCTATATCCCCCCATATCCCCCTATATCCCCCCATATCCCCCCTATATCGCCCCATATCCCCCCCATATCCCCCCATATCCCCCCTATCCCCCTATATCCCCCCCATATCCCCCCCATATCCCCCTATATCCCTCCTATATCCCTCCTATATCCCCCTATATCACCCCTATATCCCTCCATATCCCTTCTATATCCCCCTATATCCCCCCATATCCCCCTATATGCCCCATATCCCCTGTATATCCCCCCATATCCCCCTATGTCCCCCCATATCCCCCCTATATCCTCCCATATTCCCCTATATCCCTCTATATTCCCCCATATCCCCCCATATCCCCCCTATATCCCCCCATATCCCCTCCATATACCCCCATATTTCCCCATATCCCCCCATATCCTGCTATATCCCCCCTATAGGACAGGCTTCAGGGGTTGGTGGTGCCACTTTATTGGTGGGCTCACACGGAGCCATGGAGGTGGATGGAGCCATAGAGATGCAGAGGATGGAGGCACGGGTGGCTCCAGGGATGGATGGGGCCATATAGGATCTATAGGATCTATAGGATCTATAGGAGCTCAGCGGCGGCGGCCGAAGCGCTGTGGGGTGGCCATGGTCCAAAATGGGGCAGATGGGGGATCCCAACTGCGGGGACTGAGCCACGATGGGGAACCCGGCCCACGGGGGAACCTGCAGGGGGGGAGAGAGAGAGAGAGAATAGGGGGTAAATGGGGATGGGGGGGTGGGAAGGGTGGATAGAAAGGGATGGGGACATGGGTGGGTGGGTGGATGGGTGTATAGATGGACATTGGGGTGGATGGACAGATGGACATTGGGATGGATGGAGAAGTGTATATGGATGGACATTGGGATGGATGGACAGATGGACAGATGGACATTGGGATGGATGGACAGACAGATGGACATTGGGGTGGATGGAGAGATGTATCTGGATGGACATTGGGATGGATGGATGGATGGATGGATGGACAGACGGACACTGGGATGGACGGACAGATGGACATTGGGATGGATGGACAGGTGTATATGGATGGACAGATGGACATTGGGATGGATGGACAGGTGTATATGGATGGACATTGAGATGGACGGACAGACGGACAGACAGGAACGGCCAGATCCACCCATGGATGGCAAAGGATGGACGGACAGAGGGACGGATGGGGACAGACAGGGGGGCAGCTAAAGGGGGATGGAGTCAGTGCTGGGGAGGGGGATGGACAGACGGACAGATGGGGGCAGGACAGATGGACGGACGGGGATGGTGAGATGATGGTATCGATGGGGACGGACACACACGGGACACACAGACACGGGACACACAGACACGGGACCCCCCGCCCCCCCCCTCACCTCTGCGGCTGCAGCTCCGTGGCCGCGCTGTGGGGTCGCCCCATAGAGCGAAGCAACGAGCTCAGAGCGGACGGACCCGACGGGGCGACGGAACCGGGACCGACCGGGAGCGGATCGGACCGAATCGGGTCGGGACAAGAGCGGCCGGTTCGAGCTGCCCCGGCCAACAGCAGCAGCGCCAGCACCGCACGAGCCGCCATCGCCGCCTCCGCCGCCCCCCGAACCGCCGCCCGCCGCCTCTTATAGACGGGGCCGCAGCCCCGGGAGCGGCCGGGGGGGTCCCGGGGGACGGGACGGGATGGAGGGGGGGGGGGGGCTCCGTTAATTGAAGCCATTTCGCAGCCGAGACAACAGCCGCGGGGACGGGCAGGGATTGAAGGGGGGGGGGCGGCCTTGAGACGGCGGACCCCGACAGCTGAGCCCACCCCCCACCTCAACCTGGAGCCTCCAGATCTCGGGACCCCCCTCCATCCCCCCCCCCCATATCCAACCCCCCACATACATCCCCATCTCGGACCACCGCCCCCCCCCCGGCGGCCGCGTTTCGCTCCCGCAGCCCCGACGGGGCGGCCCCGAACTCCTCCATCGGCCCCACAAACAGCACCAACCCAAGGGGCCATAATTGCCCCCCCCCAGGGCGGTACCCCCAGCAATATCCCCCCCCCCCATATCCCCCCCCCCCAACACACGCAGCCACCGCTCCTCGGTAAGAGTTTAATGTCGTATCTGCAGCATAAATAAAGGCACATGAACGCCGCCCCCCCCCGCGCCCCCCACCCCGGGGCTGTGAGGTCCCGCTCACAGGGGCGGCCCTTTGGGGGGGGGGGGGGGGGTTTGGGGAGGGGTCGCGAGGGGGGGGGGGACACGGTTTAAAACCGTTCCGTAGCGTTATAAAGGGGCTGCGCGTCCGTTCTGAAGTGATACACGTCTATATAGGTCTGGATATACTCATAATATGCGGGGCTGGATATACTACACCTCGTGGTTACGTGTATTTTATCGTGGGGGGGGGTCGAGGGGGGGGGCCCTTTTTATCTCTTGGCTTCTTCCATTATTGATCGTCAGAGCTGGGGGGGGGGTCCCTCCATTGCCACTAATGAATGGGGGTCCAAAGGGACACAAGGGGCGGCTCTGGCTCAAAGCTGGAGGGGGGGGAGGGTCCTGGGGGGGTTAAGGCACCGCTAAGGGTGTGTGTGTAAAGGGGGGGGGGGGCAGAGCAGAAATAGGGATCCCCCCCCCCCCCTAAAGTCCTGGAGCTGAGCTGGGAGGATGGACAGACACCCACCCTGGGGGGGGGGTCCCAACCTGGAGTGCCACAGAGCCCCCAGTTTATGGCTATGGGACGCTGTGCCCCCCAGGATGGGGATGGGATGGGATGGGGGGGGGATGTCTGGGTTAATCCAACCCACCCACATGGGGTCTTCAATGCACATCGAGGCTGGGGGGGGCTGCTCAAGGCACGTGGAGATGGGGAGGGGGGGGGGTCCGCTGTGGGGTGAAGCTGTGACAGCGCTGCCGTGAGGACACGGGGGGGGCTCAGAGGGTCTTGGGGGGGGTCGGGGCTCCGGGTATGGGGAGAGCAAAGCGGCTCCTATTGATCCCCTCCATCAGTTCCTGCGTCCCCATCATGTTTGGCAGCTTGGAGGAGCTGCTGAGCTGCTGTGAGCATCGCTCAGCCCATAACACATATAGGGAGAGGGAATAGGGTTATCCTATACCTGGGGGGGGGGGTGTATGGGGGTGTTGGGGGTTAGAACAGAGCCCGGCAATGGGGAAGCAGCCCATGGGGCTCCTGCAGCGGGACCCCACGTCATGGCTTTGGGTTCTGCTGCCCCGGAGGAGCAACAACGAGCATCAACTCATCCAAAGTGGCAAAGTGCGACCTGAGGGGGGGGCAGAGCTCAAGGAGGGGGGGGGGACATAGAGCTGTATGTGTGTGTATGGGGGGGGGGGGGGGTCCCATAGGATCCCTTTGCTTCCAATATACCAACAAGCCATGGAAGCACATCTGCAGCTCTCAGTGCTCCTGGATCAGAAGAGCAGAACGTGATGGGGATGGAGAGGGGAAAATCAGGGCAAACCAGCACCCCCCCCCCCCCGTGCTCCCCCCACCTCCATAGAGGCACCGATTTAAGGCCACCAACGTGAAGTCTCGATCCTGGGGGGCGCAGTGGGGCTGGGAGCTCCCCCTGCAGGACCCATCCCAGCCACAGCTCAGTGCAGTCTTAGGAGTGAACCCCCACAGCCCCCCCCCCCCCAAATAGGGCTTCTCCTTTAGTGTTTAATGGGACCCGAAAGCAAAACCTCTGCGGGTGCTCTCAAAGTGAGGCCTTCGGGTGACGCATCCAGGGATGTCGGATCAGAAGCTCCACAGCTGCCCTTCCCTGGCTTGAAAAACAAAGAAAAACGACCCCCAAAATCCAGGCCGTCCCGCAGGGGGGGGGGCACGCGGCTCCGCTCAGTTCTGGGGGCCACGAGCATCATCTGGCGGCAGACTGGGACTGTGGGGCCATGATGACGTGTGGCTGCAGGGGCAGGGCCAGCTCTGTCCTTTGGTTCGCCATCTGAGTCAGCACCGACGTGGCCACGGCCTCGGCTGCCGAGCGGACGTTGAGCCCGTTGGGGGACGCGGTGACGGAGCTGTGCTGGATGACGGGCGCCGGGGAGCCCGTGGGCTCGGAGCTTTCCTTGGGGCTTTCTGAGGGGGAAAAGGATGGAGGAAAAGTGGTTGGGGAGCTTTAAGAATCCAGCCAACCCAACCGTCCCATTGTCCTGTGAGCTTTCAGGACCTTTCCAACCCAACCACCCCATTGTCCTGTGACCTGTCAGGACCTTTCCAACCCAACCGTCCCACTGTCCTGTGAGCTTTCAGGACCTTTCCAACCCAATCATCCCATTGTCCTGTGTCCTTTCAGGACCTTTCCAACCCAACCATCCCATTCTTCTGTGACCTGTCAGGACCTTCCCAACCTAACCGCCCCACTGTTCTGTGACCTTTCAGGACCCTCTCAACCCAACCACCCCTTTGTCCTGGGACCTGTCAGGACCCTTCCAACCCAATCATCCCATTGTCCTGTGACCTTTCAGGACCCTTCTAACCCAACCATCCCACGGCTCTGGGACCTTCAAGGACCATCCAACCACCCCATTCTCCTGTGACCTGTCAGGACCTTTCCAACCCAACTATCCCATTCTTCTATGACCTGTCAGGACCCTTCCAACACAACCATCCCATGGCTCTGGGACCTTCAAGGACCCTTCCAACCCAATCGTCCCACTGTCCTGTGAGCTTTCAGGACCCTTCCAACCCAACCATCCCATTGTCCTGTGAGCTTTCAGGACCCTTCCAACCCAACCATCCCATGTCTCTGTGACCTTTCAGGACCCTTCCAACCCAACCATCCCATTGTCCTGTGAGCTTTCAGGACCCTTCCAACTCAACCATCCCATTGTTCTGTGACCTGTCAGGACCCTTCCAACACAACCATCCCACAGCTCTGGGACCTTCAAGGACCATCCAACCACCCCATTGTCCTGGGCCCTTTCAGGACCTTTCCAATCCAACCATCCCATTCTCCTGTGTCCTTTCAGGACCCTTCCAACCCAACCACCCCTTTGTCCTGGGACCTGTCAGGACCTTTCCAACCCAATCATCCCATTGTCCTGTGTCCTTTCAGGACCTTTCTAACCCAACCATCCCACAGCTCTGGGACCTTCAAGGACCTTTCCAACCACCCCATTGCCCTCTGAACTTTCAGGACCTTTCCAACCCAACCATCCCATTCTTCTGTGACTTTTCAGGACCTTTCCAACCCAACTGTCCCATTGTCCTGTGACCTGTCAGGACCTTTCCAACCCAACCATCCTATGGCTCTGTGACCTTTATGGACCCTTCCAACCCAATCGTCCCACTGTCCTGTGAGCTTTCAGGACCCTTCCAACCCAACCATCCCATTGTTCTGTGACTTTTCAGGACCTTTCCAACCCAACCATCCCATGGCTCTGGGACCTTCAAGGACCCTTCCAACCCAACCATCCCGTTGTTCTGTGACCTTTCAGGACCCTTCCAACCCAACCATCCCATGGCTCTGGGACCTTCAAGGACCATCCAACCCAACCATCCCATTCTCCTGTGACCTGTCAGGACCTTTCCAACCCAACTATCCCATTCTTCTGTGACCTGTCAGGACCCCTTCCAGCCCAACCATCCCATGGCTCTGGGACCTTCAAGGACCTTTCCAATCTAACCATCCTATGGCTCTGTGACCTTTAAGGACCTTCCCAACCCATCCATGCTGTCATTCCATGGTTCTGTGATTCCTGAACACTCAGCTCTCAGCCCAGAACAGAAGGGTTGATCTCCCCCCTCGTCCCCCCCCCCCCCAGATACAACTGCAAGTGAAATGAAGCTGATGAGTCTCAATATAACACTGCAATGGGAACTGCAAAGTTGGGAAGGGAATGGGGGGAATCCAGTGTCCCCCAAAGGGCTCCGCACAAATGCAAAGCAATGAGGTAAGAAGGCAGCCAGGCAGGTTGCCTATAGCTGATGGGAATGAAATAGATGGTATAAAAAAGAAGAGCAAGGAAAGGAAGAGAATGGAAAGATAAGGATGAGGTGCAGAAGGCACCACTCACCCAGATAGCCCTGGGTCTTCTTCTGCAGCGCGGTGACGGGACAGTCCTTGTGAGCCAGCAGCAGCTGCTTCAGCTGAGCCACCTCATTCCTCAGCAGCGTCACTTCATTCTGCCATTGAAAAACAGGGATGTGTGGACATGTGGACAAATGGACAGGGGGACACCCTGCAAGCTCACCCTGCAAACTCAATGCCTGGCATCGAGCTGGAGGCGACCTGAGGACACCAAAGCTGCTGGGTGGGGGGATTTGGTGACCAACCCACAATGGGAGCTGCCCCTCACTGTGATATCTCTGCCCAACCCTTCCTGAGCCACCTCTCAGGTCCACTTCCCTCCAACCTCTATGCAAAGCTTTGGACAAGCAGTTGAAACCCCGTCAATTACGTTGCAGGAATGCCCAAGGAAACAGTTTCTATCATTACTTTGGGAAGAAAATTAAATGCCATGATTGGAAATAAAAGAATCCATTCCATGCATGGGCAACCAGTGGGAGAAAAGCCAGAATGGACACCAGTTTGGTTTGTGCAGAGCTTGGCCAGCGTTGAGAGCATTAAATAACTGCAAGAGCAGAAAGGTTCTGTTCAGCAGACAGCTCTCACCGACACAGGGCAGACTTCCATCCCATAATATCGCTACTTTCAGCTCGTCCCCATCAGGAGATGCATTCCCCCCCCAGGGAACCAATGACCTTCCTGGCCACACTGTTGGCTCATGGTTGATCACTGTCAGCTGTTGGCCAACCATGGGTCAACCGCCGGCCTTCTTGGCCGTGAGGGCACATTGTTGGCCTATGGTCAACCATTGGTCAACTGATGGTCAACCATTGGCCTTCCTGGCCACCAGGGCACTGCCGGCCTTCCTGGCCACAAGGACACACTGTTGGCTTGCGGTCAACCATTGGTCAACTCTTGGTCAACCATCGGTCTTCCTGGCCATGAGGGCACTGCCAGCCTTCTTGGCCACAAGGACACACTGTTGGCTTGCAGTCAACCATTGGCCAACTGTTGGTCAACCACTGTCCAACCAGGGCACTGCCAGCCCTCTTGGCCACGAGGGCACACTGTTGGCTTGTGGTCAACCATTGGTCAACTGCTGGTCAACCATGGGTCTTCTTGGCCACAATGGCACACCGTTGGCTTGTGGTCAACCATTGGTTAACTGTTGGTCAACTATTGGCCAACCAGGGCACTGCCAGCCTTCTTGGCCATGAGGGCACACCATTGGCTTGTGGTCAACCATTGGTCAACTCTTGGTCAACCATTGGCCGACCAGGCACCACTGGCCTTCTTGGCCACAAGGGTACACCGTTGGCTTGCGGTCAACCATTGGCCAACTGTTGGTCAACCACTGTCCAACCAGGGCACTGCCGGCCTTCTTGGCCATGAGGGTACACCGTTGGCTTGTGGTCAACCACTGGTCAACTGATGGTCAACCACTGGTTTTCTTGGCCACAAGGGCACACCGTTGGCTTGCGGTCAACCATTGTCCAACTGTTGGTCAACCACTGTCCAACCAGGGCACTGCCAGCCCTCTTGGCCACGAGGGCACACCGTTGGCTTGTGGTCAACCATTGGTCAAATGTTGGTCAACTATTGGCCAACCAGGGCACTGCCAGCCTTCTAGGCCATGAGGGCACACTGCTGGCTTGCGGTCAACCATTGGTCAACTGATGGTCAACCATTGGTGTTCTTGGCCACAAGGGCACACCATTGGCTTATGTACAACCACTGGTCAACTGATGGTCAACCATTGGTCTTCTTGGCCACAAGGGCTCACCATTGGCTTACGTACAACCATTGGTCAACTGATGGTCAACCATTGTCCAACCAGGGCACTGCCAGCCTTCTTGGCCAAGAGGGCACACTGTTGGCTTGCGGTCAACCATTGGTCAACTGTTGGTCAACCACTGGCCTTCCTGTCCACCAGGACACACTGCTGGCTCATGATCCACCAGGACCCCCCGTCCTACTCCACAGAGCTCCTTCCCAGCAGCTCAGCCCCTGACCTGCACTGATATGTGTGTGGTCACTCCTTAGTGCAGCACCCAAACGTGTTTTCTTTGTGGCACGGGGACGGCGTTCCCTCCGCGGTGACCATCCCAGAGCAGCCGGGCTGAGCTCAGCCTTAATGGTTACATACTCACGCTCAGCTGGATGTTCTGGGTTGTGAGTTCCTCTGCTTTCTTCTCCAATGAAGACACCCACAGCTTGCGTTTCTGCCTGCAGCGCGAGGCAGCAGCTCTGTTCCGCTCCAGGAACCGCTGCCGACGCTCATCGGGGTCCTCATCAACCGTCCTCCTCCGCCGACCGCCGGTGCTGGGAGTGGGTTGGGCAGGGGAAACCTGGAGATGGAGAAGGGTTAGGGGTAGGATTAGGGTTCTCTGGGCTCTTCCCCTTCCAAAGGGCACAATGAGGGTTGGGAAGGTGGGGAAGGAGGCAATAGGGATGGAAACCAAGGGCTTTTTCCATTGCAGATCAACGGGCTCGCACAGCCCTGCCTCCATTTCGCTCCATCTCTCTCCTTTTCAGAGCACTGCACTCAGGCTCTGACCAACCTGCATAGGGAAAGGGGGGGAAATGGAGCAATGGATGGGGAGAGGAAGGAAAACATCACTGGAGCAACTTGTGCTCGGATGCTGAAATGGAGCATGCAGCAAACAGAGCCCGGAGGAAGCATTTCCCACCAGGAGATGCAGGATCGTGTGGGGCAGGAGGAAAGAGGGGATCTGGTTTGCAGAGCAGGTTGGGGAGGAACAGAACTGCGCTCCGTTCCATCCATAAGCACAGGCAGAGCACCGACAGCGTTATTTGAGTGGGCAATTTGCTTCCAAGATGAATTTGCTTTCCATTTTCCAGACACGTTCCTGGAGGCAACAGGGAAGGTTTTGTAGCTCCACACACACCACGTCCCAGCCTCATTTCAGAACAAAGAAATGCTGGGGAGGGCGTGGGGTCCCAGCCCGGTGGGCTGCAGCACCGGCTGCTGGGCTGTCAGGCAGCATATGGATATGGGGACTATTGGAAGGCGATGTAAGTGACAGAGCAGGTGGCGCTGCTGATGGAGGGCTGGCATTTGGTGAGCTGGCAGGAGCTGCCGGAGCTGATTGCCTGAGAGGGGAGCGCTTAACCCTCGTAATTGAACAGGGAGAGGGGAGGAAACTCAGAACTCCAGCCCCTGTCAAGCAGATTAACGCCCTGGTGCACTTTTTCGGCGCTGGAAAAACAAAGTTTTTAACCCGTTTTGCAAACCAGGATGCTGGGATGTTTGCTCCCCCTTGCCCTGAGGTTCAGTAACACCCAGCATTGTGGCTGGGCAGCTGCACACCTGAGGCTGAGCTGGTGATGGAGCGTCGGGGTGTTGGATGAGGATCTGGCTCTGCTCCGGGCGCGCGGTCACCATGGTGCTGGCTGAGCCCACCACCAGGCTGCTGCCGTTCAGGGAGGAAGACGCCGTCAAACTGGCCTTCAGCCTCTGAAAGAGGAGAACAAGGGACATCGGTCACCCCTTCCCCAACCTGCTGAGGCTTCATGCAGCTCCTCTCCCACCCAGGGAACCAGCTGAGAAGTGACAGTGGTCGATCCAAAGCCAAGAGAAGCCACTTTGGGCTCACCCCAAAGCGACTGATCCACCGCCCAGCGGGACCACACAGGGATGGGAAAGGGCTGGTGGATGGAGACCCATCTCCCCCTCTGGGCAATGGGGCAGGATGGCTCCTATCTCACCCCATGTGCAGCTCTGCCTGTCAGCCCCACAGACACCTGACTAATGGGAGCGATGGCAGCGTGGAATGTCAGGAGGTAGATATGTAAGCCCCCGTTCTGACCGAAAACCAATGGGGTTTTGCTGCCTTTTGTTCTACAATGGAAGCCTTTAGCTGAAGGCTCTGCACAAAACCCATTACCCAGCTCGTCGGATTGCAGCGCAGCATCCCTGCTCTTGGCTCTGCCTTCCCCAAACCCACCTCCAGCCCATCTGTTACCTTGGAACTACGAGCAGCAGCTCCGTGCAACTCTGGGCTGAGCTTTGTCCCACCAGCACCGAGTGCCGCAGCCCCACCAGCACCTGATCCCAGCACAAACCTGACCCGTATCGCAGCTGCTCATTGCAAAAGTCATTGAGGGGGGGACGGTGCAGACGGAACACTCACCATTTTGGCTTCTGAGTGCACAGGGAGACCCGATGGGGAAACGGAGCCGCTGCTGCTGATGGGAGGCCCGGGGATGCCGGGAATGTTGGGCACGATGGACACGGGCCGTGCCAGCTGATGGGGAGGAAGCGAAGCAGCTTTAGGAGCCAACGAGCTGCGCAATAATTCCCCGACCGAGCGCATTTATCAGCCCCGACACAGCTCGGTGTTTAACTGCTGCCATCCATCAGCGCTGCTGTCAGCCCAGGGCAGCAGCCTCCCCTTTGGTGGCCACGGTTGCTGGTGAAGGATTGCCCGGCTGCAGCAGCCCCACACCTCCCTCCTCTCCCCATCCCTGGGTGGGAATGGAGCGCTCTGATTACCGGGGGTGCATGGAAGCGTCAGGTCCTGCGAAGCAAAGAGATCTCTGCCCTCAGCAAGGGGAAAACTGAACCTGCACTTGCGTTAGCACGCCGCTCAGGTCCGCTGTTGCAAAGCACTGCAGCCCCAAAGCTGTGCCTGCAGGCAGCAGCACCGTGCAGGGATCTGCGTGCCCACGAGCTGCCTGCACCGACACAGACTTGGCTTTGATTTGCTCCAAAGCCAGAACACGCAGCAGGATCCGTGCATGGGGGGTAGGGGGGTGCTGGGGCTCTTGATGGGGCTCAGAGCTGCTCCTGAGCTCTGAACTGTGGGCAGTTCCAAAGCAAACAGCCCGACATGCGAGGAGAACATTTGCGCGGCGCTCTGTGGAGGCTTTGCTGGCCTGCAAAGAGCAACACGTTCTCTGCAAGCTCGGCTGGTTCCGCCTGCAGCACGTTGCTCCAAATGGGGGCGGTTTAGCAGCAGCTCCTGCAGCTCCCAGCCCCATCCGCGGCGTGACCATCTGTCTGGGCACGGCATTGTTTCTCCTCCAGACTGATTGCCCTCTAGTGCGATCTCCCCGTCATTACTGCCTTGCCAGAGCTGCTCCCCCCATCCAAACCCACCCTCCCCTCCTGCTCAAGCCTTGTTGGCGCAGGGGGGGGGATGCGTTTTAATTTCTACTGCATGGAAGTGCTTTGGCAGGGGAAAAGAGCCGTCCCTCCATCCCTCCATCCCTCCCTCCCTCCCTCCACCTTGCAGAGCTGTGCTGTATTTCCCTTACCGATATCACAGACGGCATCTGCATGGGGGGGCCGGGCAGGACAGGCATGGTCTGCCCGTTTGGCAGCTGCACGACGAGTGGAAGGGAACCAGTGGGCGACCTGCAAACACAGACCCAGGGTTTGAGGGTTATTTGGGGCCAACATTGGGAGCAAGAACAAACTGCAGGCTCTTCCCTTTCCAAAGGGCACACTGGGGGTGTAGGGGGTGGGGGATGGAGCCTCATTGCTAGAAATGAAAACAACCAAGGGCTTTTTCCATTGCAGATGAATGGGCTCGCGCAGCCCTGCCTCCATTTCGCTCCATCTCGCTCCATTTCAGAGCGCTGCACTCAGGCTCTGACCGACCTGCATAGGGAAATGGGGGAGAAAATGGAGCAATGGATGGGGAGAGGAAGTAAAACATCACTGGAGCAACTTGTGCTCGGTGCAGCTGGGAGCAGGATGGTGTGCAGAGCAGCTGGGAGCAGAGCAGAGCTGCAGGGAGGGGAGGAAAAATGCTGCCCCCTCCTTCAAGTCCAGCCCAAGGGATGGATGGGGGATGGATGGAGCCAGCACGGAGAGACGGCGGGGTGGGGGGAGCGGGGTCAGAGCGGGGGGCTCTGTGTGCCCATAACTCAGGCTGGAATTTTTAAGGCTGCCCTGGGAACGCCAACGCTCGGCTCTCATTCATTTCTATTGGGCATCCCAAATCCTCCAGGCTGCTTTGAAAATCCCAGGCTAACAAGGCGAGCTGTGGGGAGGTCACAGCCCTCCCCTCCATCTCTGTCTCGCTCACAACCCCCCCGCGGCCGCTGCGGCCCCACTATGGCTGCAGCCAAACCCCTCCCATGGAGCAAGGGGAGGGATCCAGCCCTGAGATCTGCAGAGGACACAAAACCCCATTGAAGCCCAGATTGCTCCAGTTTGATTTGCTCATGTCTCCATGCAAGGGGGGGGACTCTGAGCCAAACAGCCCAGGTTACAGGCAGAATAGGGGCAGAACAGGGGCAGGATAGGGGCAGGATAGGGGCAGAATAGGGGCAGAACAGGGGCAGAATAGGGGCAGGACAGGGGCAGAATAGGGGCAGAACAGGGGCAGAATAGGGGCAGGACAGGGACAGGATAGGGTCAGGATAGAGGCAGAATAGAGGCAGAATAGAGGCAGGATAGGGGCTGAATAGGGGCAGGATAGGGGCTGAATAGGGGCTGAATAGGGGCAGAATAGGGGCAGAATAGGGGCAGAATAAGGGCAGGATAGAGGCAGGATAGGGGCAGGATAGGGGCAGGATAGGGGCTGAATAGGGGCAGAATAGGGGCTGAATAGGGGCAGAACACAGGCATCTCCCGAGGGCTGCAGCCAGCAGTGAGCATCGTGCTGATGGATCTCAGGGCAAAAAGGAGCAGTTGATTGCTGTGCAAAACCAAACAGCTCCTGAGGCAGATGCTGAGTGTGCTGAGGGCAGGGGGCTGCAGAAGGGGCCCTTTAAATGGCCCCAAAGCCATTAAAGACAGACAGCTTCCTATGGACGGCTTCGCTCAGCTCTCTGCTCTGCACCAGGCTGCAAAGGCAGCTTGGGAGTCCCATCAGTGTAAATGAAGGCTGTGCCCATAGAAAGCAGCTCTAACAGAGAAGGACCTGGGGGTTCCAGGGGCAACAAGGGTGACCCTGAGCCAAAAGCGTGTCCTGGTTCACCTATGGTTGACCACAAGGCATCAGTGTGCCCTGCTGGCCATTAAGGCCAATGGTTCCCTGTGGTCACTGCACAGAGCGTGGCCAGCAGGGCAGGGAGCTGCCCCCCACTCTGCTCTGGGGGGGCCCCATACAGAGCACTGGGCCCAGTGCTGGGCTCCCCAGTTCAGAGCAGACTGGGAAGTGCTGTTAGAGCCCCCTGGAGCACACAGAGCTGTGGGGGCTGCAGCACCTCCTGGAAGAAGCTGCTTTGATTCTGTGTGTGGGGATTAATTTCTCCCCGCAGTGAATCCGCCTCGTTTCATTACCCTACAACAATCAGTTCCTGCCTCCTGCACGCTACCACCCCATTCTGCTTTGGCTGCAATGAGGCCCTTATGCCCAAGCAGCCGCAGCAGTAACGGCAGCAAATCAGATCTGCCAATCAAGGAGCTTCTCTGTGCTCCTAATTACAGCTCGGGAAGCAGAACAGGAGGGTAACCCCATGGACTCCATGGCATGCACTCACCCGAGCTGCCTGTTGGATGGTGGGGCCTGGGTGATGACGGAGGTTGGGGAAGGCAGCGTGGGGTGCAGGGGGTCGTAGCCCAGGTGGAGAGGAAGGGATCCGGGGCGCACGATGGTTGGTGTCGGTGTGGAAATAATCACAGGTTTGGGGGTGATCTCCTAAAGGGGGTGAACAGATAAAAGGAGACACGAGGTTACTGGGCAGTTATTACACGGAGCTGTAAGATCCTTTCCAGCTCAGCCACCTGATGGCTCTGTGATCTGTAAGGACCTTTCCAGCCCAAACACTTTATGATCCCACAAATTACCTTCACCAAAACCCGGCTGCCTGTTACAGATCAGTGTGCTGAAAGGGCAATACAGGAGTATAACAGCAAAGAGACCAGGGGGGAATGGGCTGGTATTACAGAGGAAAGGTGCTCACCCACCTCTGAACATCTCAGCTCACAGATAGAACCCAACAAGGAGGAAGCTCCAAGCAGAGACCCTTCCCCATTGGCAGCCAGGCCTTAAATGAGGGGCTGCATTGCCTTCCCCTGTGCTCCCAGGGCTCACCAGGCCCTTTTCTCAGGTGCTCAATCAATGGGTCAGTCCGGGACTCAGGGAATGGGGCACAGAGATTCTGGCTCTGGGAAGTCAATCCCCTCTATGATTTACTGCTTTACAGCTAATGCTTCTGTATGGGGAACTGCTTTGTCCTCACAGCCCTCCCCCTGCTCCGACCCCCAGCAGCCCACCCTGGGGGCGAAGCTGCATTGCTGCACTTCATCCCACCTGAAGAGCATCCCTGGGGTAGGCAGGAGGGGTCTCTGCATCTCCACGCGGAGATTTAAGTGTGTTGGGAAGAGAAGGATGGAGAGGGAAGAAGTGTATTTCTCTCTTTCACAAACAAGACGAGCCCCATTGGTAACCACATGGGGGGATGGTACCCAAATATGGGGATGGTACCCAAATAATGGGGATGGGACCCAAATGGGGGATGGTACCCAAATATGGGGATGGTACCCAAATAATGGGGATGGGACCCAAATGGGGGATGGTACCCCAATGGGGGATGGTACCCAATGGGGGATGGTACCCAAATGGGGGTATGGTACCCAAATAATGGGGGGATGGTACCCAAATATGGGGATGGTACCCAAAGGGGGATGGTACCCAAATGGGGGGATGGTACCCAAATAATGGGGGGATGGTACCCAAGTGGGGGATGGTACCCAAATATGGGGATGGTACCCCAAAGGGGGATGGTATCCAAGTGGGGGATGATACCCAAGTGGGGGATGGTACCCCACATGGGGGATGGTACCCAAATATGGGGATGGTACCCAAATGGGGGTATGGTACCCAAATAGGGGGATAGTACCCCAAAGGGGGATGGTACCCAAATATGAGGATGGTACCCAAATATGGGGATGGTACCCAAATGGGGGGATGGTACCCAATGGGGGGATGGTACCCAATGGGGGGATGCTCAGCTCAGCTCAGCCCAGCTCAGTGCAGCCCGTCCCAGGGCTCGGTGTCACACGCACCTTCTCCTTGCTCTGCGGTGACCGTGGGTTGGAGGCAGGGCTGTCTGGGGGGGATGAATCCACCTCCACCGGCTCCTCCTCCTTTATTTTGATGTCTGGGGTGGAGGGCAGCGACATGTCCAGGGCTGCGGAGCTCTGCAAGAAAACCAGCCACGGATTGAGAGGACAATGAGCTCACATTGCCTGCAAAACAGCCGCTCGTTCCCAAAGGAAAGAGCTGCGGCTCCGAGCTGCCAAATTATTATTATTTATTGGTCCTGAAGCAGCAGCTGGGAGCCCGAGGCGGAGCGCGATCCCTGTGTGCATAGAGCCCCAATGGCACCACGTGCTGAGAACACAGACCTGATTCTTTGCATCCCCTCTGTTCAGAAAGGAGGAGAGCAGGTAACAAAGCCCTGAGCCACAGAGGGCACCTTCATCGGCAGAAAGAGCTGCAAAGCGTCGTGTAAATCAAGCCTGAATTATTTGACTGCCCGGTTATCGAAAGCAAACAAAGAGCCATGCGAGTTATCCAGCATCCACGGGCTCCCCATCAAAATGAAAGCGGAGCGTACGCCTGCAGATGGCAACGCTGCCAGCCTGGATCCCTGCAGTGCTGTGTGCCCCACTTCAGAACGTTGGGGATGGGAAGAGGGTGATAATATGGGGGGACACAAGCTGGGTGCTTCAGTGGGGCTGGGAGGGGATGGAGAGGGTGCGGGGTGGATTTGGATGTTGAAGTCTTTGCACTGAGCATTGGATCAGGGGCAGAAATGCCCTTAACGCAGAGCTGCTCGCCATCCCCCATCCCTGCTCTGCATCCCAGCCCCTAACACACACCTCCTCCTCCTCTGCTGCATCTCAAGTCCTCTCCAGGGAGGGAAAATTGAGGCAAAAAGGTAAATCTGTGCCTCTGGGGCTGCTCTGGCGCTGATTGACGCCGGAGCTTGTGGCCACGTACCTGCCCTGCTAAGCAGAGATGGGAAGCACAAAGGAGAAGGGATTAACATGCAAGGAAATTTCCAACCACTTAAAGCGCCTCCAGGGAAGCTCCCGCTGCTCCCATGGTTTTAATTAAGGCTCCGCTGTCGGACCACCCTTGGAAGCAGAGGACAAAACCCAGCAGCAGCCGCATGCAGCCAACGCTCCGAGTATCACAGTGATGCAGCAGCAGCTCCAGGGGGGGCACATAGAGCAAACAGGGCTGGGGGTGTGCAGGGCTTTTAGGGGAGGGTTAATGCGTCCCCTCCACCCAAACCACCCCCTGAGCTGGGAGCTGGAGGAAATCAAACCCCAAATGTTAAATATCCGAGAGCTGAATGGAGGCTGCAGAGCAACGGGAGCTGGGTGGTCTCAATATAAAGCGAGCGGCGAGACTGCGGGTTGTGCAGCCATGCGGACCCGAAACCACAAACAGGAGCTGAGCCTCCACTCTGTGCTGCAAAGAACAAAAGGTGGAGAGGGGAGAAAGACCCGCACGGCCCCGCAGTGCTGAGCTTGAGATGGATCGGTGCTGCCAGGAGCAGAGAGAAGCACTTTGCAGCTCTGGCTCCCAATTCCTCCGTCCCCCATCTCGGGGATGATTTACGCCTCTCTGCTCCCACGCTTTATTTCCGAGCAGCGCCGCTGACTGCGGGCGGACGGACGTCCATCCATCAAGCCCGTAAATGTGTGTGGCAGCATAAGAGCTCTGCATGCAGCTGTGCTCCTCCGAGCCCCGAGAAGGGAAAGAAGGGGGGGAAAATGTCCTTAATGAGCCGCTGGCTGATGAGATCCCGCTGTCCTTCAGCCCCGGGGTGGTGGGGGCAGCTCGGATCGATGGTGCTGGCAGCCGAGGGAGCTCTTTGTTAGAGCAGCCCCTCGATGTGCTGCCATGTGGATGGTGCTGGGTGAGCCCTGCTCTGCTCCCTGCACTTGGGGAGCTCCAGGACTTGGGGCCTTTGGGGGTCTGACACCGAGAGAGGTTGAGAAAGGATTCTGCTCAGATCTCGGAGCCCACAGGGTTGGTCATTTCCACCCCTATCTGCAGTGTTTGGGGTACTGCCTGTTTGCTCTTTGGAATACAGGGATAATAAACCCTTCCAACCCGCTCTAATCCCATCACACAACTACCAGCCGGAGTCACCCCATAGGAGAACCCCTATATGTGCACAGCAGGACGTCCCACCCACACCCAATGTCAGCCCTCCCCTCCTTGTGCAACCCAACCCAACCCGGGGTCCCATTGCTGCCCTTCTCCTCTTGCCTTTTTCTCCTCATCCTCGGTGGCTTTCTTGAACTCGTGCTCGAAGGAGCTGGCCAGCTCATTGAACAGCCCCACCTCCTCGCAGTTCTTCAGGAACCGGGTCGGCGTCGGGGTCTGATCTGTTGGGGGGGAGGATCACAACAACATCAATTCACACTGTGCCCCCAGGGCCCCTCCTGCACCCTCTGCTCACCATGAAACCTGATGTTGTTTTCCCATCCCGTCCCTTCCAACCTGTGGCTTTGCCTGCCCTCAGGGGGGGAATGGGGTCGGTGGCCCTGGAAGGAGCAGATCCCAAAAGCACAGAGGGATCAGGGCAGGAGGAGTAACCCACCAGCATCAACCCACCTGCATGCGACCCTGCAGCACAAAGGGGGTCCTTGGGACTCTTCCCTTTGAGCCGTGGTATATTCCCTGCCCCCCAGCCCCATTAAGGTTGGTTCATTAAACACGCTTTGCTCGCCCACTCCTCTCCCCATTAAACCCACCACCTCCTCTGGCTGCAGCTCTCAGTTGGATGCTGCATCTGCAGCGCTTTCAGGGCTCAGTTTGGACCATTCCCCGCTCAGCATCCCCCTCCCGATGCCACAAAGCACCAGGGCTGCCCCCACCCCACCTCCCCCATCCCCACCTCCACTCACCGCCATCCACAGCACCACCCACAAGTGCCCAATTCCCATTTCAAACAGCCCCTGCACGGGCAGAGCTCTGCTCCTTCCGACCCTCCCCATCCTCACTGCAGCGTTTTGCTGTGGCTGAATCCTGCTGCTCGTTAGCACAAAGCTAACGAGGTTATGAGGGAGGAAACCCTGGGACAAAGCAGAACCTGAAGTGTTTTGTGTGTGCAGGGATAAGGATCTAAACCCTGACACTAACACTGACCCTGACTCGAAGGCTCGCAGCAATCTGAACTTCCCCATCAGCCCCAAAGTGGGGCTGCAGATGGATCTGGGGTGAGCGCCTTCTTCCCAAGGGCTATAGGAAGCATTTTCCTGCTCTCAGCCCTACACAAACCCCATAGGAAACCCAAAAGAGGATCCCAATGTGACAGGAGAGCATTGATAACTGACAACATTCTTCTGCCATGCACCAATATGTGCTTTTTTCCCCATCCCATATAGGTTGTGTTGACCCTGCAGCACTCAGAGCTGTTTGGGTTTACAAAAGAAAACCCTAAAATAGGAAAAGCCGATGGTTGCATTGGGGAAGGAGCTGAGCTGTCACATCCAAAAGCAAACCCAGCACCAGAGGAGACCCCATCCATCCATCCATCCATCCATCCATCCATCCATCCATCCATCCATCCATCCCTCCATCCATCCATCCATCCATCCATCCACCCCTCCATCCATCCATCCATCCATCCATCCATCCATCCATCCATCCATCCATCCATCCATCCATCCATCCATATTTGGGTACCATCCCCCATTTGGATACCATCCCCCATTATTTGGGTACCATCCATCCATCCCTCCATCCCTTCATCCTTCCATCCCTCCCTCTATCCATCCCTCCATCCCTCCATCCATCCCTCCATCCATCCATCCATCCATCCATCCATCCATCCATCCCTCCGTCCATCCATATTTGGGTACCATCCCCCATTTGGGTACCATCCATCCATCCCTCCCTCTATCCATCCCTCCATCCTTCCATCCATCCATCCTTCCATCCATCCATCCATCCATCCATCCATCCATCCATCCATCCCTCTATCCTTCCATCCATCCCTCCATCCCTCCGTCCATCCATCCATCCATCCATCCATCCATCCATCCATCCATCCATCCATCCATCCATCCATCCATCCATCCATATTTGGGTACCATCCCCCATTTGGGTACCATCCCCCCATTATTTGGGTACCATCCATCCATCCCTCCATCCCTTCATCCTTCCATCCCTCCCTCTATCCATCCCTCCATCCCTTCATCCATCCCTCCATCCATCCATCCATCCATCCATCCATCCATCCATCCATCCATCCATCCCTCCATCCATCCCTCCATCCATACCCCCCCTCCAAACACCAACAAGGGGAAGAAAACAGAAGCCCACCAAAACCCCCCCAAAAACCCAACACCGCCATAAAGAAAAGGGGAAAAAAAAAACCAGCAGAAAGTCAGCAGCCTGCGGCTCCGCTCTCCTCCTGATTAAATGCAGATCACAAGGCTTTTTATGGGAGGCAGAGACGTGGCTCGCTGCATCTGCTCCCCAGCATTAATCTTGCAGCCGTGGGCATTAACGCGGCGCGGGGCTGAGCTGTACCTGCCATGATGACCGAGTCGGTGCGCGCCGGGCCGAATTTCAATGTCATCTCATGTTTGTGTTTATGAACCGCCAGGTGGTCCTCGTTTGTAAACCTCTGAAACGAAACGGTTCAGAAAAGGGGGAATAAATGAGGGTTGTGTTTGAGGGGATGGGGTTGGAGGGGGGGTTGGGGATGGGATGGGGTTGGGATGGGGTTGGGGTTGGAATGGGATGGAATTGGGGTTGGGATGAGGATGGGATGGGGTTGGAATGGGATGTGAGGATGGGATGGGGATGGGGTTGGAATAGGATGGAATTGGGGTTGGGATGAGGATGGGATGGGGTTAGAATGGGATGGGGATGGAATGGGGATGGGGTAAGAATGGGATGGGGATAGAATGGAGCTGGGATGGATTTGGGATGGGGTTGGGGTTGGAATGGGATGGAATTGGGGTTGGGATGGGGTTGGGATGGGGTTGGGGTTGGAATGGAATGGAATTGGGGTTGGGATGAGGATGGGATGGAGTTGGAATGAGATGGGGATAGAATGGGATTGGGATGGGTTTGGGATGGGGATGGGGTTGGAATGGGATGGAATTGGGGTTGGGATGAGGATGGGATGGGGTTGGAATGGGATGTGGGGATAGGGATGGGGTTGGAATGGGAGGGGGATGGAATGGGGTTGGGATGGATTTGGGATGGGGATGGGGTTGGAGATGGGGTTAGAATGGGATGGGGATGGGGTTGGAATGGGAGGTGAGGATGGGATGGAGATGGATGGCATGGAGTGGGGTTGGGATAGGTTTGGGATGGGGTTGGAATGGGATGGAATTGGGGTCTGGATGGGGTTGGGATGGGGTTGAGATAGGTTTGGAATGGATGGGATGGGATGGAATGGGGATGGGATGGGGTTGGAATGGGATGGGATGCAATGGGATGGGATAGGATGGGGATGGGATGGGATTTGGATGAGGTTAGAATGGGATGGGATGCAATAGGATGGGATGGGATTGGGGTTGGGATGGGACGGAGTTGGACATGGAATGGGACTGTGGTTGGGGATGAAACTGGGATAGGGATGGGATGGGAATGGGATGGGATAGGGTTGGGTTGAGTTTGGAATGGGATGCAATGGGATGGGATGGGATGGGTTAGGGGTGGGATGGGGTTGGACATAGAATGGGGTTGGGGATGGTGTTGGGATGAGGTTGGGGTTGAAGGAGAGCGGCTGCAATGCAGTTATGGCTGAGAACGGGGCGCAGTGCAGTGTTTGCACAGTGCTCAGATGGAACACAGCACCGAGTGCATTGAATGGGGCACTGAGATGGACGAGAACCCATTGCTGAACATCGCAGCTGAGTCACGAAATGCCAACAGCTCCCAGTGCTGCGCGGGGCAACCTGCAGGTTGATGCCGGCCCTAATTAGAGGCCATAATTAGGGGCTGCTCGGCTCTTTGGGATGGGGCGGATGCACTGTGCTGTGCAATATGCAGCCAGTCCAACACCCACCAGAGGCAGAAACATGGGGATAAAACAAAGGGATTTCTGTGGGGCCGGGGGGCTCACAGCCACCCCATGGAGCTCCGCAATGGGGATGGGACGATGCCTGAACACAGACAAAGGGAGGGAGGGCAGAGGGGAGGACAGGGTTAAAGCAAAGCCTCCTGCAGAGGAGGATGGAGCACTGCTCCTCATGGGCTGCAACAAAGCACGGCTGCAGGCAGCGCATTGCAGCCATTGGGATGGGGGTCAGCATGGGATGGGGTTATTTTCATTCTGCCATTATCCCCCACTCCCAATTCCCCATCAATTCCCCTTCCCCATCCCTTCTCTCCCATTATTCCTCATTCCCATTCCCCATCCCTTATCTCCCACCTTCATTCCCTGTGACTCCCCACCCCAGCTCCCCATTATTCTCCCCTATTCCCACTACCCCCCAGCCCCAATTACTCCCCCCTATCTCCCATTACATCCATTTCTCCCCCCTGTCCCCCATTCCCTCACCCCATTCCCAACCCTCACTGTTCCCACCTTGCAGCACAACACAACCAAACAAAGGACCGCAAGAGCACAGCCCTGCAGCTGCACTTTGCCACCCCATTTATCCAAAGGGAAACTGAAATCTGCAGCACATAAACCCTCTGCAAAGGGGGGGGACCCACACAGCATCTCCAAGTGCTGCTAAAAGGGGATGGGCAGAACCCCCCCCCCACCATGCTGCAGCTTGCTTTCTGCTGGGGTGCTTTGGCAGCACCATCCCCCCCCCCCCCCCCCCCAACAACCCCATGCAGCAAAATAGAGCCCTGAGATGGAGTCCAGCACTTGGGCCCTAAATCATGTCATGTTACACTGAGAGCAGCGCCGGGGGGACGGGGAGGGAAGGAGGGATAAAAGGAATGGGATGAGTTACGGCCACGGCGCTGCCTTTCATAGCCAAGCTCCTCCAGCAGCAGCTGAAGCAATGCTGTGATTGCAGCCAGTTTTGGAGGGGCTGAAGGATTTGGGGGTGGGAGTGCAATGCATTGCGGGTGTGCTGCCCCCCCCAACTGAGCCAGACAGCAAAGGCAGCTGACAGCTCATTGCAGGGGTGATTCTGAGCATCCATTTAGCAAACAGTGTGAGAAGAGGAGAATGGGAGCGTGCTGAGTGCTGCTCCTGGGCTGGGATCTGCATGGGCTGCAGCACGGCAGGAAAAGGCAAAGGGAGATGAGTTGGGTGCAGAGCTGGGTGCAACACAGAGCAATGCTGGGTGCAATGCTGGGTGCAACACAGAGCAATGCTGGGTGCAGTGATGGGTGTAACACAAAGCAATGCTGAGTGCAATGCTGGGTGCAACACAGGGCAATGCTGGGTGCAACACAGAGCAATGCTGGGTGCTGGGTGCAATGCTGGGTGCTGGGTGCAATGCTGGGTGCAATGCTGGGTGCAACACAGAGCAATGCTGGGTTCTGGGTGCAACGCTGGGTGCTGGGTGCAATGCTGGGTGCTGGGTGCAGTGCTGGATGCAACACAGTGTAATGCTGGGTGCAACACAGACCAATGCAGGGTGCAACACAGAGCAATGCTGGGTGCAATGCTGAGTTCAACACAAAGCAATGCTGGGTGCTGGGTGCAACACAGAGCAATGCTGGGTGCTAGGTGTAATGCTGGGTGCAACACAGGGCAATGCTGGGTGCTGGGTGCAACACAAAGCAATGCTGGGTGCTGAGTGCAATGCTGGGTGCAACACTGCTATGCTGGGTGCTGAGTACAATTCTGGGTGCAACACAGAGCAATGCTGGGTGCTGGGTGCAATGCTGGGTGCAACACAGAGCAATGCTGGGTGCAATGGTGGGTGCTGGGTGCAATGCTGGGTGCAACACAGGGCAATGCTGGGTGCAACACTGCAATGCTGGGTGCTGGGTGCAATGCTGGGTGCAATGCTGGGTGCTGGGTGCAATGCTGGGTGCAGCCCCAGTTGCACCCCCTGCACAGTGCAGAGCCCGGTGCACTGAGCTCAGTGTGTTTTATCCTCCATAAGGGCACTCAGAGCACACAAAGTGCCGGCTGAGCACTGAGCCAGAATTCAGCTTCAATGCAGATGAGACTGCAATGGCACAGAGCTCCCTGCAGCAGGGAGACTTCACCTCCAGGAAAGCACAAGCCCTATTGCAGAGGTGGGGGGGTGTGGGGCTGAACCTGCTCGCATTGCAGGGCTCAATTAACAAAGCTGCTGTTAATGGGGGAAGGCAGAATGGCACTGTGACCCAATGTGATACCAACACAGGAGACAAAGGAGAACAGCGACAGCACTGAGCAAAAAGGGCTCAGGGAGGAAGCAGAGCTCAGTGCCTGCAGTGCTGTTTGGGGGCTGCATTGCGTCCCCCCCCAGCACGGCTCAGATACCCCCACCTGCCCTTCAATGGGGACCCATGAGAGTGGGAACCCCACTGCTGCCCATCATCTCCCATTGCTGCCCACCATCTCCCACTGCTGCCCATCATCTCCCATCGCTGCCCATCATCTCCCATTGCTGCCAATTGCCCCCCATTGCTGCTCATCATCTCCTATTGCCCCCATTGCTGCCCATGGCCCACTGTCCCCCATTGCTGCTCATTGTCCCCCATTGCTGCCCTTCATCTCCCATTGCTGCCCATTGTCTCCCACTGCCACTCCCACCCTACCCCATCCCATCCCATCCCACCCCATCCCATCCCATCCCATCCCACCCCACCCCACCCCATCCCATCCCACCCCATCCCATCCCATCCCACCCCATCCCATCCCATCCCATCCCATCCCATCCCCATCCCCATCCCCATCCTATCCCATCCCCTTCCTCCTTGGCCAGAAGGGCAGAGCATTTAACTGGGAGCAGGTAAATAATTTCATTTACATTTCTATAGCTCTGCTCGTCCCAAAGGGCTTCTCATCCACATCCCCCGTGCTGAATGCAGGTGTTGGTGGGGAGAAGGGGGGGGAGCAGCAGCCATCTGTCCAACAGTGCATTGAGATGGGAAGCGTTCGGCCAAGGACGGAGGGGAGAACTCCTTCAGAAACCGCCCTCAACTTTTCATTATCATTAAATGGTTTTTAATTGCTTCCATCGGAGCAGGAGCTGAGTCTCCTCCGCCTGCAGAGAGCTGCCCTGGGGGAGGAGTAGATCTGCCTGCTGGGGGTTGACAACCCTATGGGACCCAACCACAGCAAAGAGGGATCAGTGCAGGGTGTGCTGAAGGACCAGGGAGCACGGAATGGTTGTATGGCCTGAGCTGGGGGGGTCCTTAAGGGTGGGTGGGTTGGAAGGGTCCTGAAAGATCAAAGAACAACAGGATGGGTGGGTTGGAAGGGTCCTGAAAGATCAAAGAACAACAGGACGGTTGGGTTGGAAGGGTCCTGAAAGATCAAAGAACAACAGGGATGGTTGGGTTGGAAGGGTCCCGAAAGATCAATGAACCACAGGGATGGTTGGGTTGGAAGGGTCCTGAAAGATCAATGAACCACAGGATGGTTGGGCTGGAAGGGTCCTGAAAGATCAAAGAACCATGGGACGGCTGGGTTGGAAGGGTCCTGAAAGATCAATGAACAACAGGATTGTTGGGTTGGAAGGGTCCTGAAAGATCAATGAACCACAGGGTGGTTGGGTTGGAAGGGTCCTGAAAGATCAAAGAACCACAGGGTGGGTGGGTTGGAAGGGTCCTGAAAGATCAATGAACCACAGGGTGGTTGGGTTGGAAGGGTCCTGAAAGATCAAAGAACCACAGGGTGGGTGGGTTGGAAGGGTCCTGAAAGATCAATGAACCCCAGGATGGTTGGGTTCTGGGCTGCTCCCACCCCCATCAGCCATTCACGGCCCCATCCACGACCCAGGGATGGGTCACCCACACTTCACCGGGCAAAGAGAAAGGAAGGAACCCATGTGAACAAAGGCAGAGGGTGCAGCAGATGGCCGAGGTGCAATGGAGGAGGAGAGCAGCCCAAACCCCAAACCCCACATTTGGGTTGGGAACAACCGTCCCCCCATCCAGCCCTGCCTTGCCCCCTTAGTCTCCTTGTAGTAATCGCTGGCCTCCACACGATGGAGCGTTCCTCTCCTCCTTCCCATCCTTAGGAAGGTTATCAGAGCCCCGGTATTAATTACCGCTGCCACATCAGTTGAGAGGAGAGGCGCAGCGGTAATTAACGGAGCTGAGCGGAGGGGTGGAGCGGTGGAGCCCACGGCTGCGTGGTTGCCCCCATGGGAAGCCCAGGATGGCTCCGGCGTGGATGTGAATCATCCGTACGGCCCCGACTCGACTCTCAGCAGCACCGCAATGCTCCGCTGTGACCTTGGGAGAGCCATCAATCCTCCCCCAACCTACCAGACAGCGAACAGAGCGGGGAAAGGCTTCAAAAGTGGAGGGGGGAGCAGACGGAGCTGAGCTGCACTGCGGGGATAACGGTAACAAAGGAGATGGTGGAGTCCGACAGCGTGTGCTGGGATTACTTGGAGCTCAGCAACTCCTGCTGCAAGGGCTGAGAGCAAAGGGATGGGAGCTGAAATCCTGCCTGCCCTATAGAGGGGAGATTGAAGCCTTCCTGCCCTATAGCGGGGAGACTGAAGCCTTCCTGCCCTACAACAGGGAGCTGAAATGCTGCCCTGTCCTCCAGCAGGGAGCTCGATTTCCATCTGCCCTATAGCAGGGAGCTGTATTCAGCCCTGCCCTAAAGCATGGAGCTGTGTTCAGCCCTGTCCTATAGTGGGGAGCTGTGTTCAGCCCTGCCCTATAGCATGGAGCTGTATTCAGCCCTGCCCTATAGTGGGGAGCTGTATTCAGCCCTGTCCTATAGAAAGGAGCTGTATTCAGCCCTGTCCTATAGAAAGGAGCTGTATTCAGCCCTGCCCTTATAGAAAGGAGCTGTATTCAGCCCTGCCCTATAGAAGGGAGCTGTGTTCAGCCCTGCCCTATAGCATGGAGCTGTATTCAGCCCTGCCCTATAGCATGGAGCTGTATTCAGCCCTGCCCTATAGAAGGGAGCTGTGTTTAACCCTGCCCTATAGCGGGGAGCTGTATTCAACCCTGCCCTATAGCATGGAGCTGTATTCAGCCCTGCCCTATAGAAGGGAGCTGTGTTCAGCCCTGCCCTATAGAAGGGAGCTGTATTCAGCCCTGTCCTATAGCGGGGAGCTGTATTCAGCCTTGCCCTACAGCAAGAAGCTGTGTTCAGCCCTGTCCTATAGTGGGGAGCTGTGTTCAGCCCTGCCCTATAGCATGGAGCTGTATTCAGCCCTGCCCTATAGTGGGGAGCTGTATTCAGCCCTGCCCTATAGAAGATGTATTCAGCCCTGCCCTATAGAAGATGTATTCAGCCCTGTCCTATAGAAAGGAGCTGTATTCAGCCCTGCCCTATAGAAAGGAGCTGTATTCAGCCCTGCCCTATAGAAAGGAGCTGTATTCAGCCCTGTCCTATAGAAAGGAGCTGTATTCAGCCCTGCCCTATAGAAAGGAGCTGTATTCAGCCCTGCCCTGTAACAGTGAGCTCAAGGGCTCAGGCACAACTTGCCCTTGGTGAAGCCATGTTGCTCACCACCAACCCCTCTTGGGATGCAGCACTTCTGGGCTTGGAGGGGATGGTCCTCCAAGGGAGGAGATGGTCCCTGGATTGGGAATTAGGACTGAGCACAGGGAGGCTGCTTTGGCTGCAGGCTTTGATCCCTCCCAGCTCAGCTCTGCTCCCACGGCCGCTCTGCAGAACCTCATTTGGTGTAATGGTGCCATTTAACGGAGCCGCAGCCGGATGGATTTACGGCTCTGTGCACACACACACACACACATATACACACACATACACAGTCCTCATTGTCTGCATGTTTCCTCTCCGGGGGGAATTTAAAGGACTTTTAATGTTTTTTAGTGTTTTAATCCGTCGTATCAAATCAAATCCAATCGAATCAAATGATTCGAGCACAACAGCTGCTGCATCGGCCGCGCAGTATCTCGGCGCATCGTTAAGCAGCGTTTGTTAATTAACACCCCCCACCCATACCAGCATGTATGTCACAAAGACCCCCCCCCACACACACACCCCACACCTCTGTATTTCCCATTATTACTGCCCATTATCCCAATTCACCCCCCAACTGAACCCAAACCACCCCCCAAATGAGCCCAAATCACCCCCCAATTGAGCCCAAATCACCCCCCAACTGAGCCCAAACCACCCCCCAACTGAGCCCAAATCACCCCCCAACTGAGCCCAATTCACCCCCCAACTGAGCCCAATTCACCCCCCAACTGAGCCCAAATCACCCCCCAAATGAGCCCAAACCACCCCCAAATGAGCCCAAATCACCCCCCAGCTGAGCCCAAACCACCCCCCAAATGAACCCAAATCACCCCCCAATTGAGCCTAATTCACCCCCCAATTGAGCCCAATTCACCCCCCAACTGAGCCCAAATCACTCTCAACTGAGCCCAAATCACCCCCCAATTGAGCCCAAATCACCCCCCAACTGAGCCCAAACCACCCCCCAAATGAGCCCAAACCACCCCCCAGTTGATCCCAAACCCCCCTTGGACAGCATAGAGTTGATGTTCTCAAAGCAAACCCCATATTGCCACATTCTGCACAATGAAAGGCCCCTTTTAATGCACCTGGAAGGAGCTGCAGTGCACATCTCCCACCTGCCCACAGCATCGTGGCCCTTTGTGTGGCTGCAAAGCATCTCCTCCACCTCAAACCCATCCCTGGATATAGAAGCATTTCTTGCTCATCAGGTAACACAGCACTGCCACGAATGGACACACTGTGCCCTTAAGGAAGAGCTGCAGCCCTGAGCTCCTCATACAAAGCAGCAGGGAGAGGAGATAGCAATAAAACCCTACAGCTTAACATACAGAGGCGTCCTACACCCCCCCCCACCTGCAGCAAGGAGACCCTGTGCTCCTCAATGGGGTTTTTCCCCCATGTAGGGCCCTGCAGAACGATGCACTGTCCCCATTCACACTGTGCCCATCACCCTGTGCTGCCGCAGGGGGCGGAGCGACCCCCATAGCACCAAAGGGAAGGGGAGGGTCTGGACCACGAGGGGGGTTCAGCCTCCAGGAGGGGTCTCCCTCCCTTGGTGTCCTGCATGCCCACTCCCCATGGTGTCCCCAAGTCCTGCATGCAAACATATATAGGTGGGAATTAAATGCCTCTGTGCAGGCATTGAGGGGCTGAGGAATGAGAGATCTGCTCCTGCCATAAAACACAGAATGTGCAGAGATCAGCAAAGGGGGGAGATGGGAACCTCAGAGCAACAACAACAAAACCCCCAAAGCAAACAGCCCGCTCAGCAAAAGGCTGCGTTTAAAATAGCAAAGTATTTGTGCTTGTTGCAGGAGCACTGCAGCGTGCATTGCTGCAGGAATCAGCATAGAGCACTGCAGTGTGCATTGCTGCAGGAATCAGCATGGAGCACTGCAGCGTGCATTGCTGCAGGAATCAGCATAGAGCACTGCAGCATGCATTGCTGCTGCATAGTCAGCATGGAGCACTGCAGCATGCATTGCTACAGGAGCAGAATCAGCATGGAGCAGTGCAGCGTGCATTGCTGCAGAAATCAGCATGGAGCACTGCAGCGTGCATTGCTGCAGGAACAGAATCAGCATGGAGCACTGCAGCATGCATTGCTGCAGGAATCAGCACGGAGCAATGCAGCGTGCATTGCTGCAGGAGCACAGTCAGCATGGAACACTGCAGCGTGCATTGCTGCAGGAGCATAGTCAGCATGGAGCAATGCAGCGTGCATTGCTGCAGGAGCACAATCAGCATGGAGCACTGCAGCATGCATTGCTGCAGGAGCAGAATCAGCATGGAGCACTGCAGCGTGCATTGCTGCAGGAGCAGAATCAGCATGGAGCACTGCAGTGTGCATTGCTGCAGGAGCAGAATCAGCATGGAGCACTGCAGTGTGCATTGCTGCAGGAGCAGAATCAGCATGGAGCAACGCAGCATGCATTGCTGCAGGAACAGAATCAGCATGGGGCACTGCAGTGTGCATTGCTGCAGGAACAGAATCAGCATGGGGCACTGCAGCGTGCATTGCTGCAGGAGCACAGTCAGCATGGAGCACTGCAGCATGCATTGCTGCAGGAACACATTCAGCATGGAGCACTGCAGCGTGCATTGCTGCAGGAGCACAATCAGCATGGAGCACTGCAGCGTGCATTGCTGCAGGAGCACAGTCAGCATGGAGCAACGCAGCGTGCATTGCTGCAGGAGCACAGTCAGCATGGAGCACTGCAGCGTGCATTGCTGCAGGAGCACAATCAGCATGGAGCACTGCAGCATGCATTGCTGCAGGAGCACAATCAGCATGGAGCACTGCAGCGTGCATTGCTGCAGGAGCACAGTCAGCATGGAGCAACGCAGCGTGCATTGCTGCAGGAGCACAGTCAGCATGGAGCAACGCAGCGTGCATTGCTGCAGGAGCACAGTCAGCATGGAGCACTGCAGCGTGCATTGCTGCAGGAGCACAATCAGCATGGAGCACTGCAGTGTGCATTGCTGCAGGAACACAATCAGCATGGAGCACTGCAGCGTGCATTGCTGCAGGAGCACGGTCAGCATGGAGCACTGCAGCGTGCATTGCTGCAGGAGCACGGTCAGCATGGAGCACTGCAGCGTGCATTGCTGCAGGAATCAGCATGGAGCACTGCAGCGTGCATTGCTGCAGGAGCACAGTCAGCATGGAGCACTGCAGCATGCATTGCTGCAGGAACAGAATCAGCACTGAGCACTGCAGTGTGCATTGCTGCAGGAGCACAGTCAGCATGGAGCACTGCAGCGTGCATTGCTGCAGGAATCAGCATGGAGCACTGCAGCGTGCATTGCTGCAGGAGCACAGTCAGCATGGAGCACTGCAGCGTGCATTGCTGCAGGAATCAGCATGGAGCACTGCAGCGTGCATTGCTGCAGGAGCACAACTGGCATGGAGCACTGCAGCATGCATTGCTGCAGGAGCACAGTCAGCATGGAGCACTGCAGTGTGCATTGCTGCAGGAATCAGCATGGAGCACTGCAGCGTGCATTGCTGCAGGAATAGAATCAGCATGGAGCACTGCAGCATGCATTGCTGCAGGAACACAGTCAGCATGAAGCAACGCAGCGTGCATTGCTGCAGGAGCACAATCAGCACAGAGCACTGCAGCATGCATTGCTGCAGCACAGTTAGCATGGAGCACTGCCACGTGCATTGCTGCAGGAGCACTATCAGCATGGAGCACTGCAGCGTGCATTGCTGCAGGAACACATTGAACATGGAGCACTGCAGCGTGCATTGCTGCAGGAGCACAATCAGCATGGAGCACTGCAGCGTGCATTGCTGCAGGAACACAATCAGCATGGAGCACTGCAGTGTGCATTGCTGCAGGAATCAGCATGGAGCACTGCAGCGTGCATTGCTGCAGCACAATCAGCACAGAGCACTGCAGCGTGCATTGCTGCAGGAGCACACAGCCCTGGGCAGCTTCATGCTCCTCTTATGCTGCAGACCACAAGCAAGTTTTTAGATCCATCTAATTTTGAGTTAATAAAAGAGCCCAGCTCGATTTACAGCCTCGTGCTGGCAGCACACGCAGCTTGCATCTGTGATATAAAGCAACAGCTCTAGGTAAGGAGCAGGCTGAGATTACTTTGTTCAGAGCAGACACTTCGTGGCTGTGTTACCCCTTAAATCAAAAGGAGAAGGCAGCATTCCCTGCCAGTGCCCGGCTGTGCTCCTTTGTGGGTAGTTCTGCAGCCCTGATCATGTTCCTAAGAAAGGAAAAACCTTCCCTCCCCGTCCCCCCTGCTTTGGAAAGTGGAAACTGCCTCATCATGTGGGAACAAACAGCTCAGGAAAGCAAAAACACAGACGTGGTTTGTAAGAAACCTGGCAGTGTTGGAGGAACTGCAGAGACGGCCCCATAGGCTGCAAGTGGTTGAGCTGCTGCAAGGCCCCTTGTAGAAGGGGTGGGAGCAATCTGTGCCCCATCAGCAGCATCAAAATGTAAGTGCACCCTCTGCAAAGCCTGCACCCAGCTGCTGCTGCAAACCTGGAGGCGTCGCTCTCAGCCTCAGAGCAGAGGGGAAAGCCACGCTGCTGCAGATCCTGAGGTGCTATTTCTTCCTGCTAATTGCTGCTGCAGCCAATGGGGTGGAAATCCTAACGCAGCACCACTTGGAACGGGCGCTCAGCGGAGCAGATAACGCTAAGAAATGGGAGAGCTGCTGCCAAAGCTCAGTGCAGCTCCGCAGCGAGCAGCCAGGTGGCCCAGCTGCTGTTGCTGAGTAAATTGGAGCATTGAAAACAGCCAACGCGAGTTGAAGTCGCTTATCTCCACTACGGACGCATGAAAGCAATTCTTATCCTCCTCCCTACAAATATACATTGAATTGGATCTGAGTTCTTTAGTGAAATTCGCTGCAGAGCTGGATGGAGCAGAGCCAGCAGCTTCCAGTGCACCGTGCACTGCGGTACGGAGAGACAGCACAGGAACCAGCAGCTGCAGGGCAGCACCCTAATACAACACAGCCCTGTGCTGATGAGGAGGGTGAGGAAGGCAGCGGGGTTAACACAGAGGGAAGGACAGAGAGGAAGGCAACAGCACAAAGCAAAGCTCACGGTGCTGCCAACACTGCTTGTCCTGCTGTTAAAGCACTGTGCAATGAGTGGAAGCGGGTGTTGCAACAGCCCCTGCGCTGCAGCAACCACTGAGGGGTCGTTTGTAAACCCAGTGCAAAGGGATGGCAGCAAAACAGAGGAATTATCCCAAAGGAGCAGTGATGGAAAGCAATCCCTGTGCTGGAAAAGCCCTGCAGCACACAGAGCACTGCAAGGCTGCAGGGAGCTCTGCAGCAGAGCAGCACAACCCATCCCAAGGGCCAGCCCTCCCCAATGCACTGCAGTGCAGATGGATGCTCCGGGCACAGGAGCTCCTCGTTAATAACTCATTAGCCAGAGAAGCACAGCTCCTAATTAATACCCCCGGCAGCAAGAGGGAATGCAAACACGTTCTCCTGCACCAGCGTTTCACACATTGGCCCTTTGGCACAGGTCGCCATGAGTTTGCTGTGGGATTTAGTGCACAGGTCCAGCATTGCTGGAGCATCCGGGCTCTTATTTAGCAGAGAGGGGTCTGGAAAACTGGCCAGAGCCATTTCCATCTGACAGACAAGTGTCTGCTCCGCTTCAACGCGCACACGTGCTTCCAATGCAAAGCAGAAATGGCCCCTCGCGGAGCTGGCAATGAATCCCAGCCATAGGAATGATAAAGGCTTTAACTTACAGGAAATGCTGCTATTAAATAATATTTAAGTCTTAATTATATTTTAAAACAGCCCATTTTGTAAAAAAAGAAGTTCTGTTATAGTGCTTTTGTAGTTAAAGGTCTGTCAACATTTCCATTTTAAACCTTCATTTCTAGGGGGTTTATAATTTGGTCATAAAAATTCATTCTAGGCTGGAACTTGGCATAGAGGGGCTCAGCCTAGGAGCAATATTTTTTATTATCCAATTTGGTTGAAATTGGTTTGGCCGTTTTTAAGTTATAGGAGTGTAAAAAATAAACGTTGACTGGTTTCAGATGCCTTCTCCAGCTGATTACTGTTCCAAATTAGCTCCTCTCCCTACCTCCAAAAACACCTTTGTGATAGAAGGGGGGGGATCATTCCCAACACACACGACTTGCAGTTCAGATGAATGCACGTTTGGTTTCAGTGCTAACAACCCCAGGGCTGCTCTAAGAGAGCCCCTCCTTCCACTCTGTTCAATGTGCAGCCTCTGCTATGTGCGCAGGTACCGCAGCTGTGTTAAGGGTTGTAATTGCAAATAAATAATTAACACAGCCAACCTGCATTCCTGGGAAGTGATGGAAGGCCTTTTAAAGCGAGATGTTTCTCAGCAGAATTTCACCTCGGCCCGACGTTGGCAGCTGTAGATAAAGGGCTGCAGATGTGGTGTGAGCGGCGGCGGAGCCGCAGACAGTTTTCCTTTCCATTTAAAACACAGAGAAGAAAAAGAACTGTGCTTTATGGCTCTGCTCTGCAAAGCACAAGGGTGCAGCACAGCCGTGGCTCTGCATGTTAAGTGTAGGAGGGGGATATCTGTGCCCACGCATAAGGAAAAGCTCAGGGAAGGGTGATATCTTCGCTCTGTTGTTCCCATCCATCGTTTCCCATCCGTCATTTCTCACTTTGGCTGGATGCAGACACAGCCCTCAGGGCTGCTAAGGGCTCATGGATGGATGGGATCTGCTACACATGGGACCCGTGTGTGCCCCCTGGTGCCCCATGGCACTGTGTCTGTGCCACCCCACGGTTGTCCATCCCCACCAGCCCATTGGCGACAAATGCTATCAGCTGCTTTCCTGCTTAATTAGCTCAGGTTTCAGCTCCGACCTCATTAAACCTGTGGCTGCCGGGAGCCTGAGCTCTCTAGGAAAAGCAGCTTGTGCCCAAACCGAGCTCTGCTCATTCCCAATGCCAGGACAGGAACAATTCCTACATGAGGCCGGGGTGCCATAACTCTGCTTAACAGCCATTTAAATTCTGCCTGCTCTCACAGCAGTTCGCCAATGGGGCTGACGTCGCTCGAAGATTTGATTTCAACCCTCTGAATTTCCCGTGCAGCCTTTCAGCAGCGCCAGGAACGGAGCCTTGGGAGGCAGACCCCAGCAGGGCTGTTAAATCAGCACCAAGAATGAAAGTGGAGAACACTCAGCTGTGAAGCAGATGGATGAAGGCTCTGCTCCCCCTGCACACCTCCCTACCTGCTGCGCTCCATCACTCTGAATCCAACCTGCCTCCATTGAAGGTGTTCAGCCTCTGCAGGAACACAGACCGTGCTCAGTCCTTGTGCTGCTCCCTGCCTGATACTGGGACAAAGAAACATCAGCGTGAATACAGCCCTGAGCATCCCATAGCACCAGAACTATGCATGTCCCAGGCCACGACAAAGTGAGACCCTCAGCAAGGAGAGCTCGACACTATGATGCTCCTCGGGGGGGTGGCTGCCCATTTCTTCCCCCTTTCTGCCTTGTATGAAAGGAATAATCCATATTCGTTTGGATTATACAAGCCACAAAACACACCTTAGCTTCGGTCCCACCCTGAACCAATCGCTGAAGCCGTTTGTTGCCTCGTATATTACAAAGCAATAGAGATTTAAGGGATAATGGTCATGGTGGCAGAGTATACAAAGCAATAAACTGCTTTTGAGGTTGGTTAAATGCCAAGTGATGCTGAGGCCTCAATGCCATAAACATTATTTCTATTATATGACAAGATAAGAGGATACAATAAACCACAAAGAAGAAAAATCATTGTCTGGCCTCGTGAAAGTTCTGGGCTTTGCGTTTCTCGGACACTGCACGAGCATCACCTCGGTGCCATGGGCTTAAGGGGAATAAATTGTTAAATTAAGGGTGGGTTTAAAAAGCAAACGATTGTTTGAGGAAATGGCCTGGATAACTGCAGAGCTGAATGAGGACACAGCGGTGATTTGTGGCGCTTCTGAAGAGGGAAATGATGCGGGGTGTGAGGGCAGGAGAAGCTTTGCTCTGTGTAGAATCACTTGGTGTGATGGGCCTTCCATCTGTCCGGGCATGGGAGCAGACCAAACACTTCTGTTAGTAAAGATGTTCCTCTATTGTGATGCTTGGTCAGGTCTGGAGCACCCAAAGCTCCTTGGGAGGGAGCAGAGCAGCCAGCAGTGCCTTGTTGCCCACCCTGAGCACGGTGAGAGGTGCTGGTAGTGCTAGAGGGGGAAATGGACCCTGATAGAACCCCCTGGCTGCCCCACAGCCCAGCAGCACCCGCTGCCTTCCTCCCTTACAGACCATGGCTCTGGATGCACAACAGCCAGTTTTAATTACCCTGTATTAATGAGTCAGAGCTGTGTTGTTACCCAGACCCTGCCATACCTTCCAGCTTCATCAGCAGTGGCGGCTCGCTCACACAGGGCTGCGCTGAGGTTGACTTTCATCGCTGCACAATGAACGGCACGAGGAGATTTTGAACAACAATTAGCAGCACACAACACCTCATTTTGCTTAATGAGAGCCTCAGTGCAGGCACAGCCCTGTGCAGGAGGAGGCAGCAGCCTCCTACAGCCTTGTAATGCACATGGGGTGGGGGGGTCAGGGAGGAACACTCCCATATCTCCCCCTATAAGTGCCCACCCCACGACCTTGGGAAGAATCCATTTTAAAAGCAATGCATGGGGCGCATTTAGAAGTCAGCTGCGTGGCAGCAGTGGCGCTGTTGGGAAGGGATGGAGCACACGAGATCCCAAAATAACAGCCCTTAACAGACCTAGCAACCACAACATGTTTACGGCCCCCCCGGAGCCCCATTGGCAGCAGTGATATGGGGGGCATGGAGAGATCGGCGCAGCTATTTTTGGTGGCTGCTCCCATTTCCCCCTCCTTGCTTCCCTGGGAATTCAGTCCTATGGGCTCCTTCTGCTCAAAGCAATGAAGGGAAAGCAGGGAAAAGAGAAATAAAGCCCAAAAAATGGGATGGTGTGAGGTATAGGGGGAAGGAAGCAGCCAATGGCTCAAAGGAATGGCACAGGGAAGCAAAAGAATTCTTTTGCCTTTAAGCTGAAGTGGGAAAATCACCCCTGGCTTCACAGTAATTGCCTTCAGTCTCCTGCTCGGGTCAGCCTGGCTTTGCTCTCCCTTCTCACGTCACCTTTGGTGCTGCTGTGCATCTCAATGCAGAGCCCACATGGGGAAGGACACAGCATTCAGAGTGGAACAGCAGCGATGACCACTGTGTGGGATGGAGGCTGAACCTACTGCAGCTGCTTGGGGCCAGGGCAGCACATCAGAATCCCCCTGAAAATGGGGGATGTATCCAAAGCAGCAGGAGCCTGCAGGGACCAAAACACACTGATGGAAGAGATCAGAGGTCTGGAAGTGAAAGGAACAGAGATATCAGAGCCACGGCAAAGGGACACGGCCAGCAGGCACTGCCCCACACATGGTGAACCTAATGACCAAAGCAGCTCAATATCCAGCACAGCCCCCAACTCAGCAGTTCTTGTATAGAAAACACACCCAAAGGTCTTATAGAATGAGAGAAATGATTGAATGCTGCAGGAGAGCCCAGGAGAGCTGAGGGCACAGCACTGAGCACAGGAGACACAGGGACTTACAGGGGCTTTGTGTGCAGTCTGAAGGACTGCAAAGGGTGACTCCATCGGTCTGCAAACACCCATTGAGATTTGCTAGGAAGGATTTTCTGTCTAACAAACAGAAATGAAGACGATCTGCAGCCCCGGGAGCTGCAGAAGAGCAGGTTGAGACTGGAAATAAGGCAATTCTTTCCCCACCAGAGAGAGCAATTAACTGTTAGAACAACTTAACCGAGGGCTGCGGTGAATTTTCCATCAGTGGAAATAGTTTAAATCAAGCTTGGATCATCATTATTTCATCCATGCTCTGCTTTGAACGGGTACTGAAGGACGTTCCAGGAAGCCGTGCGCGAGGTCAGGCTGGATCACAATGAATCACAGCGGGATGAATTACCTGGATTCCAACATTTCAATATTAACATGAAGAATTGTCAGAATTACCCATAAGCAGCAGGCTGGAACAGCGAAAGGAGGAAGCAACCACCTTTATATGTCATTTGTGGGAGATTGGGGGAGATTAAATTTAAATACATTGTTGTTTGCCTTAATTGCTTGTTTGAATCCGATTTTAAGGTTGTATGATTGAGGCGCTCACATCATTAAGTGCTCAAATGCAGCTAATACATTTTATAAATGACTTGCACAATTTCACAGGCAAAGAAGTTTAGGATAAAAAGCAGCCGACAAAGAAAAGAATAGGGAGGAAGATCAGCTGCACGTGGATGGGGATGGGAGCAAAGAGCAGCAGAGCTGAAGTGCTGCTGTTTAAAGAGCCCCCAGTCCTCAACACTGCACATTTTAAGATCTATTTCTTTGACCCAGTTCTGCAGCACAAAAAGAAATGTCACAGTATTGGCATGGGATGAAGCATTATCCTTAAGTTCAACTCTGAAGGAGGGTGGGGGGGACCCAGTGCTGGTCAATGGGATGGTGACCAGCAGCACACAGCACCAGGGGCCTCATTGGAGGCACTGAGCCCCCTCCTCTCCATCCTAACAGTCTCATTTTGAGGTCAGAAACGCTATAAAACAAACCATCCCAGCTGCCCACACAGGGCTGTGCTGGTTCCTCCCAGTCCCCATTGCAGCAGCACACACAGGGTTGTGCAATGCACTGCTCCTCCCACCAGCACAGGACTGGGCTGGAGCTCACTCCTAGCACTTATATTTTACACCAACACTTTGCACAGATGCAGCCTGCTCCTCTATATCACCTACAGAGCTACAATTCCCCATTGCAGCAGCACACACAGGGTTGTGCAATGCACTGCTCCTCCCACCAGCACAAGATTGGGCTGGAGCTCACTCCTAGCACTCGTATTTTGCACCAACACTTTGCACAGACACAGCCTGCTCCTCTATATCACCTACAGAGCTAAAACTCCCCATTGCAGCAGCACACACAGGGTTGTGCAATGCACCGCTCCTCCCACCAACACAGGATTGGGCTGGAGCTCACTCCTAGCACTCGTATTTTGCACCAACACTTTGCACAGACATAGCCTGCTCCTCTATATCACCTACACAGCCATAATGCACAATGGGTCTTTATTCTCCCTTCTATTTTGTGGCAGCAGACAACAGCATTTTGGTCTCTGTATAACACAACTGATGCTCTGCCCACCTGAACAGCCCTGCAAGGAGACAGCAGTTCTATGAGCATCCATGAACAGAGCTCAGCGTGTGCTCCGCAATGGAACAGAATGGAACACACCACAAAGCACAGCAGGTTTCATTACGTCGAGCGCCGGCGCTGGCTCATAACTGGGATTTACACACTGCAAATCCTCCGATCTGATTACCTCCAGTGCTCACGTAAAACACCGCCTTTAAACTCTTTGCCTCAGTGATAAAACAGCCACTTTGATTCACAGCGACACGGTGATAATAAAGCACGGTGGAAGGGTACCTGTCCGCAGCCGGGGGCGTTGCACACGAAGGGTCTGTCGTCGCCCATATTTCATGCAGCTCCGTTATGCTGGGGAGAGAGAAGAGGAAATTGTTAAATAAGAGCAAGGGGGGGGGATAAATTAATTAATACCCAGAGCAGAAGCAGCTCCGTGCAGGACTGTCATTGATCAGGGAGGAAGGGGAGATCCCTCTGTATTGCTATAGGGGAACAGAGAGCAAGCCAAGGTGTGCAGAGGGCCCCATTGGTTTTTATGTATGGGTAAAGTGCTGCCCTATAGGCAAAAGGCCATTGGGAACCACATGGGGCTGCCCCACATTGAGCCCCACATTGAGCCCCACACAGCCTTGCCATCGGTCACCCCTTCATCCCCATACTACAGCCATGATCTTTGGGAGGGGGGGGTTAAAAACCCAAACGTGTGAGCACGAAGGGATGGAATAAATCCAAGCCCTCTCTATGCTCGAGTTATATTTTCAATGGGAGAGAGCTGAAATTTGTCATTTAATTAATTAAGGGATTATAGGAGTGGTGCTCCATTTTACAAGGCAATAATCCGGCTCCCTAGTGGGTAAACTACGAGGCTGATGGCAGGGGCAGTTTATCACTGAATACAGCCAAGGATAACAAAACACTCGCTCCTATTATGCTCCGAGTGAAGCCACTCTTATTAATAAGAAATAAGAGTAAATAAAGCCACCCCCAGATCCAAGGAATAAGCGTTTCCTCCACCCACTGCTATTTTCATCGTGGGGTTTTTAAAAGCCACCGTGCAGCAAACGTTCTTTGCTTTGCAAAGAATGTTACGGCTGCTCCAGCAGCTGCTGAGCTCCGGGTTGGGTGCAGGAGCAGAAAGCAAAGCAGCCGGAATGCATCCATGGGGACACAGCAATGGGGGGGGGGGGCAATGCTTTTAGGGGCTGTGTATGGGAAAGATGCAACTTTGCAGTGCACGTGGGGTGCAGAATGGTTCCTTTTTGCTCCAAATTGATGTTAAAGGAGGAATAAAGAGATTCTTTTGTCATTTCCAGCTCTGGGTGTTCCAATCCCTGCAATACCCAAAGCTGTGTGAAAGCAACCGCCCGTTCGTCCCCATACAAAAGAATGGGGGGACCCCCACAGCACCAGGGTTTGGATTTATGGACAATAGCAGCACCTACACAGACCCACAGCCGTCCTAAATGGAATGGGACAGCAGCCAGAATGCTCATAGAATGGGATAAGAATGACTGTAAAGATGGATAGAAATATCCCGGCACCACCAGGAGCCCCTGAGGGGCAATGGGGCACTGGGAGGTGACAGCACTGTGCAGGGAGATGCAATCCCAGCATAGGGCAGAATGTGTCCCAGCATAGGGCAGAATGGGTCCCAGCATGAGACAGCACAGCAGCTGCTCTGAAGGCACATAGAAGATGAAGCTTTACCCACATTGCAGCCTCAAGCAGGGAGAGATGGAGAGGTTGAACCTTCCACTGCTCACATTGACTGTACAGCACTACATATGGTGGGGCTGGGAGGGATCTCACAGATCCCCCAAGCCTTGCAATGAGCTGGTTGCCAACCACAATGTCAGGTAACAGGGTGCCCAGGGCTCCATCCATGGCCATGAGCCTCCAGGGATGTGGCACCCACAGCTTTAAAGGAGAAGGGAAGCAGAAAGCTCTTTGTGTCACCTGCAATCACAGCCCAAAACAGCATCTAACATCCCCACTGAGCTGAGCAGAGCACTGCAAGGCAAGAGACAGTCCTTATGGCCACCCAGTCACTGCTCATCCTGCAAGGAAAGAATAAAGGATAACAGCTCGGACACACAGCACACTTACAGTGCAGTACAGGGGCTGCTAAAACTCTGCCATTAGGATACAGAGCAATGGAAGGGCTGAGAACTGCTGTCCTGGGCAGCCTGGATCTCACTTTGTGCCTGTCATCCTCACCCATAGGAAGCACGGAGGCGTTGGAGCACACAGGCTGTAGGCAGCATTGTCCATCACACTGAAGGTAGAAGCAAGTCATTATTTCCAGCCTTCCCACTCCGCATTTAGTCACTGATTTGTGCAGGCTTTGACAAGTTGCTTCCCCTCCCTCCAGAGCCGGGGGCACAACTTTGCACTTGTGGGGCTCAGAGGTTAATGTCTGAAAAGCATTCCTGGATGGAAATAGCAGCACGACCATCCTAAGAGCCTGGAAGCTGCCCTTAGAGCACAGGCTGTGAGGGGACCTGGATCCAACAGGGCTCCCAAACTCACCCCCAGACCCAAAAGCTGCCAGGCCAGCCCACATTGCAGCAGTGATGCTGCCCCAGTGCTGAGCCAGCATTAAGGGCACCCTGCTGTCAAACAGCTCAGTGCTGGAAGCGTTTAGAAACTGCTTAAGTCACCCTTGTAAGCGCATGGTTGTATGGAATGAGGTTGGGGATGTATCTGTTCCATCAACAAACAAGTCTGATTGTTCAACACGTGGCATAATTATGGGGAAGGAGCTGCTGTGTCTCCCAAGGCAGCCAATAACGCACTGCTAAGGAGGTTGGAAATCTGTCCATCCCACCCTCTGCCTTCCCAACAAGAACAGCACGAGCTCAGCAGAACCCAAAGCCCACAATGTGAATTAAAGCTGCATGAGAAAGGAAAGAAACGGGTCAGCCATCGCTGCTGGGGGCTCCAATGGGCCAAAGTGAAATGCAAAGCAAACCAAAGCAAACCAAAGCAAACCTGGTGCTGCTGTGGGCTCTGCCTGCCAGCTCCATCCCATGGCACATCACACAGTCGGGGCTGGCAGAGCAGCAGCAGGGTTTGCTCGTTCTTTAAAGGCAGACGGAATAGGGCTGCTATGCACATCCATGTGCTCAGATTTATATCACATTTAGTCAGGATAAATTGCTTCAATAAATTCTCTCCTTAAGAACAGGCAGAATAAGCAGATGATTGGATACCAGGAACACAATCCCATCCCTCTTCCCGCGGCGTGGGTCGGTATTTCACTGCTTTGATGATTTTTAGCATGTTGGGAATGGTGAGGGGAAGCAAAGAGATGCAGACAGATTACCAACGTGTGCTTCAGAGCTCTGTGGGCAGATAGAGCCCATAGGAAACTGAAAAGCCACCTCCAAGCAAAGCACACTGTGCTGCCACAGCTCAGGTGTGAGCTGCTCTCACCCTACTAACAAGTATGGACTGCCTGCAAGATGTAAATCCAAAGCCACACTGCACAGCAGCACTCAGAGCACCATGCTGCATAGCTGTGCATCCATGGGATGGACAACATCAACACAAGGCCTGGCTTCCAACAGTGCATCTATGCAGCAGATCTCATCCCTACCTTCAGCTGCAGCCTGTTCCTCACTAAAGCAAGTGGAGCCTTGCAAAAGGATGCTCCCAAAGGCAGGACTGCACGTCTCTCCACTGCTGACCACTTCAGTTCTTACCTAAGGGTGTCAGCGCTGACAAAGCTGACTTTTTCCCAACGTTAAGCTCAGATTATTGCTCTGATGAAGGAAAAAACTGGACACAACCTACTTTTGTTTTGAGGCTTTGGAAAGTCTGAGTCAGGAGCAGTGCAGACACTGCATCAGTTCTGTGTGCAACCCAGCAAGGCTGCAGGCTGCTCAATAGAGCACACAGCAGAGCCACATGGAACTTGGCAGCATAATTCCTTTATGAAGAATGGAGAGAATTCAAATGAAAATATCAAATCAGCACCTGCGGAACTCAAAACCATGCAAAATCCCTGCGGAACCATTGGGGTGTAAATGGAAAATCCACCACAGGGATGGCGAGTCCAGAAGGTTGGGCTCAATGATCTGACGTGGTCTTTTCCAACTATAATGACCCTATGAAGCAATGGGAAGGCAGCAGATAGAAGAGTTCTAACCCTAATCCAATGCCATCCCCTCCTGCAGGTCTGCAGATGATGCTTCATTCCCCCCTGCTGCTGCATTCAGTGCTCATTGATCTGATAGGGAAATGCTGCCCTTCCCCACCATTACCACCCAACCCCCTGCATCCCCCCCACCCATATCCACCCCCATCCCCTGCTGCCCCCCCAGCACTGCAGCACACACCAAAGGTGCCATTCTGGGTATTGAAGCCCAAGGGTTGGGGCTGTGTTGCTGGCCTGGCAGTGAGCTCATTTCACTTACCTCAGCCATCAACATTTTCCCCTATTTTAAAAAGTTTCATTCTTCCTGCAGATATTAAAGCCAACCCCATATGCTGCTTTCCCCCCTGGTAAATCAGTCCATAAAGCAAAGTGGTCCCAAAGCACGTTAACTAACCCATTAAGAACAAAACCAAGCCCGTTATCCTCGTCTAGACAGACACCTAGGGGTAATATTTTAACTCCCTTAAAACGAATTAGATGTACTACACGCATCAACAGCAGCAATGAAAGACCAGCCTTCCTGAACAGGATTTCCCCCAGGACTGTGCTGGCACCTCACAGAACCCATTTGAAACAACTTCCATTTGGAAACACTTGAGGAGATAAAAAAAAAAAGAAAAGCAGGATGCAGGTTTTCCAAAGCACTTCTTGGCATTTATGGGCCCTTTCATCCGTGATGCTCTGCAGCTTTTCAGATCAGCTTTAAACTGAAGCGGGCTGGAGCCTCAGGACGTGGTTTTGGCTGCAGTGTTGGTTGGGCAGCTCTTCTTTGGTGCTGTTTGTTACCTACCAAGGGACACTTGCACATATATATCTCACTGCAAACATCCCATCAGGTTCCTATGATGACCCTGATCTGTGCCACGATGCAGGCAGGATTCTGTTTGTAAAGCTGTTACAGACCAGCTCCAGCCAACTGCCAACGAGGAGTCAAGGTTGGAAAGCAGCGTGAAGCCGGGATCTGCAGATACATTAAAGTCAGATGGTTTGCAGAAGTAATGAGCAACCACAGCCTGGAGACCAGGATGCACATCAGCCCCATAGAGCTGCTCCTGCTGCCCCACATACAACCCATATCCCTGTATCACTATGGGACCACAAACAACACACATTTCTTCTGCACAGCCACTGAAAACCTTCCCTTCCATCTTCAGATCCCCAGCCACCAAGTGCTGAATGCTGGGGGACAGGGCTGCTATGAAAAAAGCTCTAAAAATAAGGCTCTATTGTTGTGCTTGCATGTGACTATTGTTATTGCAGGAATGCCTGTGCCCAATGCTCTCACATCTGCGTCTTGCAAAACAAGCTGAAATACTTCAAATCCCATTGAATCGCGGGGTGGATGCAGAAATTGTTCTGTTGCAAATGTGCCAGCACAGCCTCATAGCACAGCCCCGCAGCACGGCCCCACAGCACGGCTCCCCAATGCACTCACTGGTTTCCCAGCACCAGCACATTTATGGTTCATTCCCATAAATCAGAAGGATAAACTTTACATTAATGAGACCACAAAATTAAAGCATCGAGGTTTGCACCGGCTATGAAACAAAACCAAAAGAGCTGGGGAAGCTGCCTCCTAAAAATAGGCTGAAAGTGGAACAGAAAACTAAAGCAAATGGCACGCTCTGATGTCTGTGTGTGTGTGTGTGTGTGTGTGTGTGTGTGTGTGTGTGTGCACTGCTGCCATTCACTTGCCTGAAGGATGAGCTGCAGAAGCACTGGGGATGGGGATGGGGATGGGGATGGGGATGGGGATAGGGATGGGGATAGGGATGGGGATAGGGATGGGGATAGGGATGGGGATAGGGATGGGGATAGGGATGGGGATAGGGATGGGGATAGGGATGGGGATAGGGATGGGGATAGGGATGGGGATAGGGATGGGGATAGGGATGGGGATAGGGATGGGGATAGGGATGGGGATAGGGATGGGGATAGGGATGGGGATAGGGATGGGGATAGGGATGGGGATAGGGATGGGGATGGGGATGGGGATGGGGATGGGGATGGGGATGGGGATGGGGATAGGGATGGGGATAGGGATGGGGATAGGGATGGGGATAGGGATGGGGATGGGGATGGGGATGGAAAGGAGGTGCCTGTGGACCCAGCTGTGAGCTGAGAGGTGCAGGGCACAAAGAAAAGGGCTGTTGGCTTCAGGTTGGGATCAGCTCTGTGCTCTGTGTATGGGTTGATGAGGCTTCAGCTCCTGGTGTGCTCCAACCTGATGTGGGGCTGCTGTAGGTTGAGCTGTTCTGCCCTCCAAAACGATGCAGTTCTCATCGGTGCAAGGCAGCCCAGCACAGCATGCAGCAACAAGCCTGAGCTGGGTGCAGCTGGAGGCGCCTTTCCACCGATGGGCAACAGAGCAAAACCTGTTTGCAAGTCCTTCCTGCGCTGCCAAACAGGGCAAAGAGCTTTTGGAAAGGGTGGAGGACCTGGAGAGGGTGACAGAAAATGACACCAAGGAGCTGAGAGAGGAACGTGGTGAGGATGCCCCCATCCTCCTGCAGGGAGTTGGGTCGATTGGGAGCAATGCAATACAAAGCTCCCACCTCCCCATGGCAGCTCCTGTAAAAGGCAGCACAGAGCAACGAGTTCGGTTTTGATGAGGCTGAGCTACATGGGATTAATTCTCGCAGCCTAATGAGTCACAAGGCCATCCCAGATCAATTTGGGGAAGTTTGTTGAGACCTGGGAGCCATGCCAAGAGCATTAACAAGCGGAGCAGCGATACAAACAAGCCTATTCAAACACAAATGGTGCTCAAGACACCAGAGCGGAGCCCCAAGGACGGGCAGTACATTGCTACTGGGAAGAAGAGATAAAACCACAATAAACGAGATGATTATGGATGGCTGCACAGGATCTGTGCTGCCGCATACGTCTTGCTACAGAGGAATAGACAAGATTGCAGGCAGGCTCAGTGCAGAATGTGTAATTGCCATTGGGAGCTGGAGGAAGGTTGAGTGCAATGAAAAGCAAAGTGCTGCTGGATAAGCACGAGGGAAGGAAAGGCAAAGCACGATGGCCATTTCTAGGCCACTACCCAAAAGAGAAGGAAGTGTAAGGCACTGCCCCGAGCTTTCAAAAATAGTAAGAGATTTCCCACTAAAATGCGAGGAAGGAAATATGGTGCTTTGAGAGCGTTCCAGGAAGGGCTCTTTATTATTTGTCTGAGTGTAGCCATTAACAGCTCTCTGCTTTGTGTTTCCTGACCATTCACATGAATGCTCAGCTGAAATCTGGAGCCAGAGAGCAGCAGCATCCCCAACAGCCACCCCAAAAGGCACAGGGGTCCATGCACAGCTCAACTGGGAGCAGCTGCCAACTCTTCAGCCCCAGTTTGATGCCTAAAGGACCCAGGGAAGCAGCCCATTCCTCCCTGGGTTGCCCAGCTCTATGTTCACCTCTTCTTGCACCCAAAGATGTGCTGAGAGCTCTCCAGCCCTGCAGGGAGGATGGCACTGTGTGGGTACATGCAGGCTACTGGGAACCCCAGGCTTTGACTTCAAGTTATTCTGGGGTGCAAGGGAAGGAGTGAGAATGTTTGCTTTGCAACCCAAAAGCTCCAGGCAGCTTCAAGCTGTCAGCTGGGAAAGAAAACCAAAAGGCAGCGCTGTAAAATCTGCTTCGGAGGCACAACACCCTGATACTTTTATAAGCCTGATAAAGTAAACCCAACTGTATAAACTGGAATATTGGCAAGGAGCTATCGGGAGGTAAATCTCCAACAGACACGCCGTATTTAACAAGTCATTACGAGTTAACCTACAGCTCGGAGTGGAAGCAAAGTCCAAGGGGGTCCCTCCTGAGCCTGTAGAGCCACAGGATATCAATCAGCAACAGGCCTGCTGGTCAGCTTTGGGATCTATATGGCACTAAATACATCTAAACCCCCTACCTGCAAGAGCCACCCAGCAGCCCTAGAGCTGCAGCACTGCTGTGAGCTGCAAATGTTGTTAGCACGGTGTCCTCTCCTTCCCTGCAGGGCCGTACAAAGCAGACAGCAGCACATGGAGGAGCAAAGCGACGGCTCAGCTGCAAATAAAGAGCGTTCCCACATGCTTTGGGAAAAGGGTCAAATCTCACATGAAACAGCAGCCGCCACCGAGAGCTGCCGTCCAGCTCCAAGCACGTATGTGATGGGACAGGGAGGCATTGTCAGCGTCCTGTCAGATGGAAAACCCCAGCACTGGATTACCAGCACATCAGCCAAAGGCTGGGGCTAGAAAAGCTTTCCCTTGGAGTAACATCAACAAACCCCTCGGCTGAGAGCCCCGGGCAGCCTGAATGCTTCCCCCAGCACCGCTTCCACCAGCCCTCCCAGCCACACAACTCCCTGTTTAGAACTCTTATAAACAGTACCAAGTTTACTGTTACCATAACAAAAAGAGCCATTCCTTAACCCTGCCTCCACGCCAAGGGCTGGAAGGATAAGAGCTGTCAGCACAGCACGGTTGTCCACCATCCTCCTGACCCTGGCCAACTTCCATATCAGATCTGGCCCAGCCTGTGATGTGGGAGAGGTGTTGGAGAGGTCCCACATAGGCTCACACACCACATACAGCACAAAGGGAAGGATGCTGGGGGTCACACACAGCTGAAGGGGGAGGGAAGCATCCTCCTGCTCCTCCTTCCATGGGCAAATTCCTTGGAGATAAACAGTGGCTTCTCTTGAAATGCTTTCCATCACCAAACATCGCCAGAGCAGCCCTTGCTTGGCACAACACGCTTTAACACGAGCAAGGTTTCTCTAGTGCGGTGCCAAGTATCAGATTCCTAATACAAAAAGGCATCTGTCCAAAGGGTCTGGAAGCCTTTGATGAATATGAGACAAAATCCAACATAAACCAGCAAGTCAGCAACTTCCCCAGGCGAGAAGATGGAGAAAGATCATTTCTAAATCACAGTCCAATTACTCACAAGGCAGAATTGTGCTTTCCCCCTTCAAGTTTCTGGTTAAGAGAAGGGCTGAAGGACTCCAGCAGCAGGCAGAGCACGGCTCACAGGCACCTGGATGTGATTTGGTGGGAGCACAGAGCAGCTCCTCAGCAAGGCTCAAGTGATGCTCATCACCCAGGGGCTGCTGCAGGACCTCTCCAGCTGCTGCTTCTCTGCTAAGAACAGACACAAGGAACAAAACAACCTCAGCATGAACCCAAAGGGGCAGCAGATAAGAGCAGACCCAGCACTGAGCACAACACAAACCTCCCCATCACCTCTGCCTCCCTCCTTTGTGCCACAACCAAATGAACTGGGGCACTTATGGGGCAGGAAAAGATGCTCAGAACAGATCACCAGCTGGGATTTCTTTGGGCACTGCAGCAAAAGGAGCAATCTGAAAGCATCTCCAACAAGCAGCTTTTTGGTTGCCCCGTGCTCCTTCATTAGCAGCAATCCATCTCTGGGTGTGTGCGTCTTCTACTACAAGAGGGAGAAATAACTCAGGTTTAAGAAAGGGAGAAAAACCTCAGAGAGCCACTGCTTCTCACTGAGCAGAGATAATTACTGCAGAGCCGTGATGGGCCCTGCAGAACACGCTGCTTTATCAAGGAAATGCCAAAGTGACCTAAAAACTGCAACCCGTTTCCTGAAATTATTCAGTCCGTACGAGCCCACGTTTCAATGGAAGTGAGAAAATAAGCTCCTAGAAATGGGATTGAGGAGCACAAGTGAAACTGGGATGTATTCTCCTTGTGATGGTGGGTGTGAGCAGTCCTACAGCGGATCCAAGTCTGATCCAATGCAGAGAGGCTCAGATGTAAGGATGCCTATGGATGAACCAAAAGTCCATGAATTAAAGCCATGAATTGACACCGGTGGGTGTTTGGGGTGGAAGGCACAGAGGGCTGCCATAAAGGACAACCACTTTGTCCCACCTGTTCTTATTTACACCCCATGTGGGTGGTTTTATTTACTCAGCATTCGAAGGCACACACGCTTTATGGAACCATTATTTCATACGTGAGCCCTAAAATCAGAAGGGAGTAAGAAATCCTCCAAATAAAAGGCATGTCTGGAAACCCAACACGTGACTGTTTAACCAGAGCTGCTTCCCACCTCTGGAGCAATTGTGTTTCAGCCGTGAATGAAGCAACATATCCATTCAAAATCTCATGTAGGTGATGGATTCAGCATTGGAAATGCTGCTCATCCAAGGGCAGAGAGCTTAATAAAAGCAAAGGAATGGCAGCAGAGATGGAAAGCATCCCAAGGAGGAAGGCAGCATGGTGTCTCTCAGCAGCTCCATCACAACACATTCACACATTAACGTGCTCAGGGTGATGTCCATCTCATCACATTGGCTTTGCTCAGTGTGGGTGATGAGCAATGCTCTTATATAAACACCTTCCGATCCAGCTAAGCTCGCAGGCAGACTTCCTCGGCCCCATTTGCAGGCAGTAAATCTGCACTGCAGGGTCTGCTCTCACATTTCGGGGCCCCAACAGCTGACCCAGGGCTGCCATCATCCCTCCTCATCTCCCTTTGCTTCTCACAAAGGGGACACTGCTGCCATAGGGATAGCAGGAGATCAGCCCCAGCTCCACAGTATTAGAACAGCACAGGGGGAAGAAAACTCCATGTGCTGTTACAACTACAATGCAACATCAGCCTGACCTTACTACCCATGCATTTCCAGCACCTTCAACCATGGACACGACCAGCAGCACCTGCTCTGCACCACGAAGGTTTGGTTCCTCTGCTGACTCAGCACCAATGAAAGCATTTGGCAGAAAACACTGTGTGTTCTGCTTTAAGCCTGCTTTACTCATGTTGGAAACAGTTAAAGGGTATAACGCAGCTCGGCGCAGTCACTCAGGTATAAATACACACTGCTTGTTCCCCAGCGCTGCCAAGTCTCCCTCCAGCCAAGTCCTTCGTATGCTGAAGTTTGTGAAAAGCTGCTTTTTTAGGGGGGGTTTAAACATGATTCTTAATAGTAACAATGGTATTCGGAGCGAGGGCTCTGCCAGCTGGGGCTGCAAACAGCTCTATAAGGAAAAAAGAAATGAGAAAGCTGCATAAGCACTATGCAAGCAGCAGCACTGGGAGCACGGCAGCCCATCCTCCATAGCAGGGAATTGGGGAACTTTGCAGCTTTGCTCTTTAGAACCAAAAGTGCAACGAGCAGTTTGAGAAGGGGGGGAGGAAAACACCTTCGCAGGGGCTGCTCTCACAAAGAGAGCTCAGAGGCTGAGCATGCAGAGTGAAATCCCTGCATGGTGCAGCACGGCCCGGGTGCTTTGTTTGCTTGCCAAGCAGCTGGCACTGCATCTCCTGCACGAGGGTGGGACGGCACAGCAGCGTTCCAGAGCGCTGCAGGGCCAGCTCTGCTGGCAATCCATAGAGCTGAGCGCATTGCTGCTGTTCCAGCTCAATAAATGGCAGCTCTGGCATCTTGGAGCTCAGCTCCATGTTCTCCATGTGGGGCAGCAGCCCCAGCTCCTGCATGGAAGGAGGAGAATTGAGCCCCCCGGTGTGTGTGGAGGGGTTGGAAGGAAGAGGTGCGATCCAAGAAAGCCAGCACGAAAGCTGGATTTAGCCCTGGTGAAACCGCACTGCGTTGGAGTTGTTTAAGGCACCGAATTAATCATGTTTTAAAAACAAATGTCAAGCTTTGGCACGAGGCACAAGGCGAGGGCTGCTGGATGGCTGCGTGTGCTCACGCGTGTCCAACCAGGTGTGGCAAAGGGTGGAAAGAACAACAAGAAACCTCCTGGAAGGCTCCAAAGGCTGAGCTTCAGAGGAACAATTAAGGTAGGATCCCAGCAGCCAAGACTAATTGCAGCCAAACAGAAGGAAAACAGCAGCTCTGCAAAGAACAGCACCGCAGGGCACAGCCCAGGGGCTGCGGGTGCAATGCGGGCACCCATCTGCTGGGGACACCCAAGGGACACGAGCTGGGATCTGTCAGCAGATGATGAGATGTGGCAGATGGAAACCTGTGGTGGGCTGGGAAGGAAGGCAGGTTATTAATGTGCTTTTGCTGTGCTCACGGTCAGTGGTTTGCTCCGCATCAAAGGGTTCTGCCTTTGGGTTCCCATGGGACACCCAGACCTGCTCACATCTCTGCTCTGCTGCTCTGCACCTGCCCGCCGTGCTACGAGCTCCTTGGAATGGAAAAAGAGAAACAGAATTACTCTGAACATAAGGGGGAAGGGAGATAAGAAGCAACAGGTCCCCAGAATCTGCCATAACACACACTGTCTGCCAGCAATGGAAAGCCTTATTGGGATGCACACATTGTATTTGAGTATTGAATGCTTGGAGGAGGAGCAGGTTTGGAAAGCTGGGCTCAAAAAAGTCAGCAGCAAAAATAAAAGCAAAGAAAACAAAACCAAAGCAATACCCAACCAATGGTAACGCATTCTGTATCACACTGTGCACCACAAGCACTGCCCAATATGTGCTGGGTGGACGTGTCCTCATGTCCCCAGCACTGTGCACACCCCAAAGGGCATATACCCCATATACCCATATACCCCATATACCCATATATATACCCATATACCCCAATGCAGCTCTCAGCCACCACACTGTGCAGTGCTGGTGGATCTCAGCACGTCCAGCTCCTCCTCCATACCCAAACTTCCCCCTTTTAAAAGAGGGGAAGGAAACCTCCTACCAGCCCCATGCCACGCACAGACCTTCCTGCAGCCCTGCAGAACCATCCTGCTCCAACAGAGATCCCAAGGGCTCTGAATGAAGATAATGACGAGAAGTTCCAGCTCATTTATTCCCTGTCTGCTCCTATGCTGCTCTTCTATGCAACCACTGGGCTGCAGCTCTTCCGTGCTTACCACAGCCCCATTGAATTGCTGAAGGAGGTGCTGGAAGTTTGTTTTCACCCAACAGTTCCATAAATCAGACTGAGAGCAAAAAGAAGCAGAGCATCAAACACACACGGTGGGAAACGCTGGAAAACAAGGAACCTTGAGAAAGCAGAAATAGGAGCGGAGGAAGAATTAGTACAAATTAATGCCAGAAAAAACACCTCAACGTGGGGGGAACTGACATTGGAGTGAAATACGAAACGTAATTGGGAAGGTTTCAGCTCATTTCAAAGCTTTTGTAATGCTTTTCCTTGTTCAGAACCTGGGACGCAGCACAGAGCCCCAGCATTGGGGGGGAACCACATTCAACTCAGAGCCACCAAACTGGAAGGCATTGAGGAAAACGGAGTTAAGCAGCTGGAGGGATTGATTTACAGGGGGAGATTAAAATAACTGGGCGTGGAGCTGGGCTGAGAGCTGAGGAAGGTGGACAGGATCATTTTTAGCTCGTTGACAGGCAAGTGCCAAAAGGCAGAGGAAGTGTTTAGCATACTGCAATTAGGTACAAGCAAAGGATTGGCACACTGTTAAGGGAGATTCGTGGCTGGGATGTACAAGTTCTACTATATATTCTACCACTTCAGGACTTCCAGGGTGGGAGAGGGGAAGAAGTGAGGGTGCCCCATCCCTGGTGGTTCATAGGGCCATGGATGGGAACCTATGGGGGGTGATGGGGGTGGGAGCAGCACCATGTAGGGTAAGGGATGGGGGGCACTGAGGGCACTTCCAACCTTCCATCCTCTGGTTCTGTGCTTTCCATTGCTGAGCTGCTCCCATCAGCCAAACTGCCATCAGTTCAAACACCAAAGGCAAACAAGCATCCAACACTCTCCAACCCCCAAAGCAGTGATGCTCAGTGACACCAATCCCTGCACTCACGTCGCACAAGGTAAATGTGATCCCTCACTTCACAGAACAAGGAGCGAGGACGTTAAACCTACACATTCCCCCAATATCTGGCTGTTGAATCCACCTCCCACAGCCTTTGAAACACTGAAGTTATTCTTAGTCCCCACCGAGAAAATCCCAGGCCAAAAAACACCATCCAACAAAGCCCGTGCTTCAGAACTGCAGCTGAATTCCCCTCCAGAAATGACTTGCGTTTCAACGACAACCCTATTTTTAAAGCAGTTTGCAAAGAACCAGACAATCCCTTCAGGCTTCGGTGCTGCTGGCCAAGAAGCAAAAAGGCTCAACTCAAGCAGAGCTGCAGTAAAAGCAAAGCAAATCAGGCAGCCTGCTGAAGGAACGCCTTCGTCTTGGACTCTTCCATGTTACGTCGGGACGTGGTCTCGTTTGGAAGGGGCCTGAGCAGGGAGAGAAGGAATAACTTCACCATGATAACGGGTGGGATGCAGAGAGGGCAGCACAGAGAAGTGGAGCTGTGTAGAATGAGGAGTGCGTGTCACACTGCATACCTCAAGCAGATGATCACAGTGTTGATAATGGTTGGAGATATTGATCAGCATTGATCAGATCCCTTCTCCCCTTATTTCCCTGGGGCTCTCAGTCTGTCCTCATAGCTCTGCATACCCCATAGGGCTCTACCAGCTCTTCACCCTGAACTGGAGAGCTCAACACTGGACCCACTGCTCCACATGGGGCCACCCAGAGCAGAGTGGGGAGCAGCTCCCTGCCCTGATGGCCACACTTTATGCAGTGACCCCAAGGAACCATCAGCCTTCTTGGCCACCAGAGCATGCTGCTGGCTTCCAGTCATCCTGCTGACCACCAGGACCCACAGGTCCTTCTATACACAGCTCCTTTCCAGCAGCTCAGCCCCCAATATCAGCCTTCCCCCAAGTTGAACAGCCCCATAGCAATCAACCTTCCCCCATCACAGAGATGCTCCAAGCCCCCACCATCTTTACAGCTCTGCAGGACTCCACAATGACAATCCTACAGAGCAATTCCGAGGCCAAACTACCCAGAGACACCGCAATGCTTCAGTGCTCCCAAAGCCCAAAGTGAGAAATGAACCACTGGGGAAGCAAACACCAAACCCCCACAGATCTCCCTGTGTGCTATAGGGGATCACCTCGATGGTGGGTGGGCTTGGCTCAGAGCCCCCCCCCACCATACCCCAACCCAGGGGCACCTACAGCCTCATTGTAGCCTCTGGATACCTCCTGGGAGCTCTGAGCCCCCCAGCACTCAATGGAGGGCCCATAGGAACCCCCCACACCCCACATCACTCCCTGTCCCATCAGGGTTCCCCAGTGCTGTATATCAAAGCCTCCCCAAACCCCCCCTCGTGCCCCACATCCCCACACCCACAGGACCTCAATCCTCCCTAAGGACCCCAATACCCCCCTAGGGACCCCCACACACCCTCAGGACCCCAATACCTCCCTAAGGACCCCAATACCTCCTCAGGACCCTAATACCTCCCTAGAAACCCCCCCAAACCCTCAGGACCCCAATACTTCCTCAGGACCCCAATACCTCCTCAGGACCCCAAAACCTTCCTAGGAACCCCAATACCTCCATAGGGACCCCAATACCTCCCTAAGGACCCCAATACCCCCTCAGGACCCCAATACCTTCCTAGGAACCCCAATACCTCCATAGGGACCCCAATACCTCCATAGGGACCCCAACACTTCCCTAAGGACCCCAATACCTCCCCAGGGACCCCCCCACACCCTCAACACCCCAATACCTCCTTAGGGACCCCCCAATCCTCAGCCCCCCCCTCATCTCACTATCCCACCATACCCCCCCCACAGCCTCCACCCCCATACAGACCCCCACCCCAAATGCCTCCTGAACCTCTGAGACCCCCAAGGCCCCTTTCACCCCTCAACCCTCCCATTCTACCCCCCCATTCCCCTCATTTACCCCCTACTTCCCCTCATTTACCCCCTATTCCCCCCTATTTACCCCCATTCAACCCCTTTCACCCCCCATTTACCCCCATTTACCCCTATTACCCCCATCCCCCCCCCAGGCCTCTCTCCCCCTCCGGCCCCGCCCGGGCCCCCTCACAACCACCCGAAAGCCCCGCCCACAAAAGGCGTGACCACCCCCACTGGCAGCACCCATCCACGGCCCCCATTGGCCGTCACGCCCGTCACTCAAACCCTACCGCGCAGCCCATTGGCCGCCGCTCGCCGTCAATCAGCGAAGAGGCGGGCAGAGGGTGAGGTTGGGGGGGGGCAGCGCGGCCGCCTGAGGAAAACTCGGGGCAGAGTTATGGGGGGGGAGGGGCACGGCGCTCCCCACACCGCCCTTCGTTCCCTCCGGGGCAGCCCCAGCGATACCGGGGAGGCCTCGTTAAGCACCGGAGCCGCCTCGTACCTCGGGGAGGGGCCGCTGCCGCCGCTGCCGGGGCCTCGCGTTGGCTGCGTCTCCCTCTCGGCCGCTCCCGCCTCCCCTCAGCCCGGCCCGGCCCCCCCCCGACCCGGCCCATGCACCGAGATCTCGCGAGACCTTGAGGGGAGGAGACGCCGCCATTGGAACCAATGGAGGTGAGCGGTGGGCGTGGCCTCGCGCTAAGGGGGCGTAGTTAAGAAGTAGGCGTGGCTATTGGCCACGCCCCCTCAGTGGGGGTGTATATGGGGCAGTGCTGTGTCCCCATAGGGGTGTATATGGGGCTGTGTCCCCATAGGGGTGTATATGGGGCAGTGCTGTGTCCCCATAGGGATGTATATGGGGCTGTGTTGTGTCCCCATAGGGGATGTATATGGGGCTATGTCCCCATAGGGGTTGTATATGGGGCTGTGCTGTGTTCACATAGGGGGTGTATATGGGGCTATGTCCCCATAGGGATGTATATGGGGCTGTGTTGTGTCCCCATAGGGGTTGTATATGGAGCTGTGCTGTGTTCACATAGGGGGTGTATATGGGGCTGTGTCCCCATAGGGATGTATATGGGGCTGTGCTGTGTCCCCATAGGGATGTATATGGGGCTGTGTCCCCATAGGGATGTATAAGGGGCTGTGCTGTGTCCCCATAGGGATGTATATGGGGCTGTGTCCCCATAGGGGATGTATATAGGGCTGTGTCCCCATAGGGATGTATATGGGGAAGTGCTGTGTCCCCATAGGGATGTATATAGGGCTGTGTCCCCATAGGGATGTATATGGGGCAGTGCTGTGTCCCCATAGGGATGTATATGGGGCTGTGTCCCCATAAGGGTGTATATGGGGCTGTGCTGTGTCCCCAGCCCAGCCAAGTGACAAGTCTTAGGGTTCAGCCACCAAGGAGGCAGAAGGACACAGAGCTGCCCAAGGATACAGGGTATATACAAGGATACGAGGACACAGAGCTGTCATCCAACCGTATTTATTCCCCCCATCAGTTGGGGTGAGGTTTGGGGCTGGCCCTGCCCCACGCCGGACATTCACAGCTGTGTTTGAGGTGCAGGCACTGTCACCATGTCACTGTATCACTGTATCACTGCCATTGGTTCCATCACATGGCAAAGAGGATGAGGAAGGCCACCATGAGGCAGAAGAGTCCCATAGCCTCAGAGAGGGCGAAGCCCAGGATGGCGTAGGAGAAAAGCTGCTGCTTCAATGAGGGATTCCTGGGGGAAATAGGAACGTGGTCAGTGGGATAGAGCTGCTGTGCCCCCCCCTGCCCCCCTGCCCCCTCCTCACCTGGCATAACCAATGATGAGACTGCCAAAGACGGTGCCAATTCCAGCCCCAGAACCTGCCACCCCCACAGTGGCTGCTCCAGCACCGATGAATTTGGCTGCAGTGTCGATGTCCCTGCGGGCAACACTCGTCACGATGCTCCTACGGGCACTTGGGTTCACCTGGGATGGGACAATGGGGACAAGAGGTGGAATGGGGATGGACAGCCTCACCACAGCCCCCTCTGCCTTAGTTTCTGCCCACCTTACAGCCCCCTGAGGACCCCATTGGACACAGGCTCCTTCCCCATGCCCACGAGTGCCCCCCATGTTCAGAATCCCCCTGATCCCTCCGTGCCCCCCCACCTCTTTACCTGCTCCATGTGTGCATTGGGTTTGCTGAGCAGGGAGGCAGAGAGAGGCTGGCACAGCACACGTGGGCTCCTCCACACCTGCAAGACATCACTGCTATCATATTGCTTGGAGGGACATAACACAGCCCACCCCAAAGCCAACCCCAAACACAGTCTGTGGCCTTAAAGCTCCAAAACCCCTCCCCTTGAAGGGACATAACACAGCCCACCCACCCCAAAGCCACCCTCAAACACAGTCTGTGGCCTTAAAGCTCCATAACCCCACCCCAGAATTCTCTCCCACCCCAACCCACAGCACCACTTTGTGTCCCTCCTGCCCATAGGGTCAGGATGGGATGTTGGGGGTTGAAGCTTTGTCACCCATCAATGCTTTGTCCCCACTCACCAGCGCAGGAACAGTGACGAGCTTTGTACAGTTGTACATGGTGAGGGAAGAGGGACACGCGTGGTGGGACACAGCTGGAAGAGATATAGGAGTGAGGGGGAAGGTGGCCATGGGACATGCAGGGGGGGATAAGGGGATATCAGAAGGGCTGAGACACATAGGTAGGGCCATATTCATGTCATCCAGGGGACAAGAGCAACTGAGTGCCACTAATGGGTGGTCAGAGGGTGGGGGGCAGAGCAGGGGGGGCATGGAGCTGAGGGGGTATGGGGCTGATGAGTTGGGTTGGGGGGGTACCCTGGAGGTCATAGGGATGGGGTGAGGGCACAGCATGTGGAAGGGACATAAGGGAGCCCAAAGGGATGGGATGGGATGGGGGTGGGGGTCCCATGGGGGCTCCCAATGCTTATAGTGAAGGGGAGTGATGGCAAAGTGCAGCGTTGTGGGACACAGCTGTAAGAGACATAGGAGGGTGAGGGGGAAGGTGGCCATGGGGACATGCAGGGGGGGATAAGGGGATATCAGAAGGGCTGAGCCATGTGGGTAGGGCCATATTCATGTCATCCAGGGGACAAGAGCAACTGAGTGCCACTAATGGGTGGTCAGAGGGTGGGGGGGTATGGAGCTGATGACGGCGTGGGTTGGGGGGTACCCTGGAGGTCATAGGGATGGGGTGAGGGCACAGCATGGGGAAGGGACATAAGGGAGCCCAAAGGGATGGGATGGGGGTGGGGGTTCCATGGGGGCTCCCAAAGCTTATGGTGAAGGGGAGTGATGGCAAAGTGCAGCGTTGTGGGACACAGCTGGAAGAGACATAGGAGAGTGAGAGGGAAGGTGGCCATGGGGACATGCAGGGGGGGATAAGGGGATATCAGAAGGGCTGAGCCATGTGGGTAGGGCCATATTCATGTCATCCAGGGGACAAGGCCAACTGAGTGCCACTAATGGGTGGGCAGAGGGTGGGGGGGTTTGGAGCTGATGAAGGTCTGGGTTGGGGGGTACCCTGGAGGTCATAGGGATGGGGTGAGGAGAGGGGACATAAGGGAACCCAAATGGGGGTGGAGGTCCCAATGGGGGCTCCCAATGCTTATGGTGAAGGGGGGTGATGGCAAAGTGTAACACTGTGGGACACAGCTGGAAGAGATATAGGAGAGTGAGGGGGAAGGTGGCCATGGGGACATGCAGGGGGGGATAAGGGGATATCAGAAGGGCTGAGCCATGTGGGTAGGGCCATATTCATGTCATCCAGGGGACAAGGCCAACTGAGTGCCACCTAATAGGTGGTCAGAGGGTGGGGGGCAGAGCAGGGGGGGCATGGAGCTGAGGGGCTATGGGGCTGATGAGGGCCTGGGTTGGGGGATACCCTGGAGGTCATAGGGATGGGGTGAGGGCACAGCACTTAGAGGGGACATAAGGGAGCCCAAAGGGATGGGATGGGGGTCCCAATGGGGGCTCCCAAAGCTTATGGTGAAGGGGGGTGATGGCAAAGTGTAATGCTGTGGGACACAGCTGGAAGAGATATAGGAGAGTGAGGGGGAAGGTGGACATGGGGACATGCAGGGGGGGATAAGGGGATATCAGAAGGGCTGAGACACATAGGTAGGGTCATATTCATGTCATCCAGGGGACAAGGCCAACTGAGTGCCACTAATGGGTGGGCAGAGGGTGGGGGGCAGAGCAGGGGGGGCATGGAGCTGAGGGGGTATGGGGCTGATGAGTTGGGTTGGGGGGGTACCCTGGAGGTCATAGGGATGGGGTGAGGGGAGGGGACATAAGGGAACCCAAATGGGGGTGGGGGTCCCAATAAGGGAGCCCAGAGGGATGGGATGAGGGTGGGGGTCCCAATGGGGGCTCCCAAAGCTTATAGTGAAGGGGGGTGATGGCAAAGTGTAACGTGGGGGGGTGGTGACCCTAATATGGGGGGGGGGGGGGGGCTCAGAGTGAAGGTCTCCCCCTAAAGAGCAGCACGAAGGGCTCACCCCAATACATGGCATTAAGGAACAGCCCTCAGTGCATTGAATGGGGATGGGGAGGGGGGGGGGGGCAGCACCGCTAAGGGGGGTTAATGTGGGGGTCGAGGGGGGGGGGGGATCGCCCCAGCCTCACCCATAGAACTCAACGTGGGGGTGACCTCAAAGCAGCTCATGGGGGGGGGGTCTCTCCTCCATGTTCCCACCCCAGGACTGGGGTCTCCTCCCCCCATCACCCCCAGTTAGGAGGAAGTAGGACCCCCCCCACCACCACCAACCCGCAGCCCCCGGCCCACTCACCTGCAGCGCCGGCAGCGGGCAAAGCACGGAGGGGAAGCACCACCGGAAGAACCACAGAGAGGGAAGGATGGAGGAGGGGCATGCGGATAGAGCGGCCACTTCCGCTCAGCGCCGCCTGCCTGCCTGGAGGATAAAACAATAGGGAAGGGCAGAAGGGGGCGTGGTCAAATGGGGCGGGGGGGATACAGCGCCCCCTGGCGGCACCATGGAGAACTGCAAGCTCTGCCTATAGGGGGCTGTGCAACGTGTGTGTGTGTGTGTACATGTATGTGTGTGTACATGTATGTGTGTGTACATATATGTGTGTCTTTGCATGTACGTGCACATGATCACGTAGAGGGGGATTGGGGGGTCTGGGGGGGGGTTGGGGGGTTTAGGGGGGGTATAAGGGGTCTTTGGGGGGGGTATAGGAGGGTTTGAGGGGTTATAAGGGGGTCTTTGGGGGGAAATTGGGGGGCTGGGGGGGCTGGGGGGAATAGGAGGGGGTTTGGGGGGGGTTTTGTGGTTTTAAGGAGGGTTATAGGGGGTCTTGGGGAGATTTAGAGGGGGATTGGGGAGTCTGCGGGTGGGTTGGGGGGCTTAGTGGGGGTATAGGGGGGTTTAGAGGGGGACTAGGGGATCTGGGGGGGTTTGGGGGGTTTAGAGAGGTATGGGGGGGTATAGGAGGGTTTGAAGGGGTATAGGGGGTCTTTGGGGGGGGATTGGGGGTCTGGGGGGGATTGGAGAGGTATAGGGGGTTTAGGGGGGATTTTGGGGTTTTAGGGGGGGTATAGGGGGTCTTGGGGGGATTTAGAGGGGGATTGAGGAGTCTGGGGGGGTCTGGGGGGTTTAGGGGGGGTATAAGGGGTCTTTAGGGGGGGTATAGGAGGGTTTGAGGGGGCATAGGGGGTCTTTGGGGGGAAATTGGGAGGCTGGGGGGAATAGGAGGTGGTTTGGGGGGGGGTTGTGGTTTTAGGGGGGGTATAGGGGGTCTTGGGGGGATTTAGAGGGGGATTGGGGAGTCTGCGGGGGGGTTGGGGGGCTTAGGGGGGGTATAGGGGGGTTTAGAGGGGGACTAGGGGATCTGGGGGGGGTTGGGGGGTTTAGGGGGGTATAGGAGGGCTTGGGGGGGTATAGGGGGTCTATGGGGGGGGGATTGGGGGATCTGGGGGGGATTGGAGAGGTATAGGGGGTTTAGGGGGGATTTTGGGGTTTTAGGGGGGTATAGGGGGTCTTGGAGGGATTTAGAGGGGGATTGGGGAGTCTGGGGGGGGGTTGGGGGGTTTAAGGGGGGTATAGGAGGGTTTCGGGGGGTATAGGGGGTCTTTGGGGGGGGATTGGGGAGTCTGTGGGGGGGGTTTGTGGGTTTGGGGGGGTTATAGGGGGACTTGGGGGGGTTTGTGGGGGGATAAGGGGTCTTTAGGGGGGGTATAGGGGGGCTTAGGGGGGGATTTGGGTGGGGGGTTGGGGTTTTAGGGGTGGTATAGGGGGATTTGGGGGGGGTTTGTGGGGTCCCATTGGTGCTGTCGAGGGGATTTATGGGTCGCCCTAATGCGGGAAGCCATAAAAGCCGGAGAGCGCCGCTATTAATTAAATCATTGTTATAATTAACTTTCATTAAAGGAAAATCAATAGAGAGGAGCCGGGCTGGAAGGAGCCCATCCATCCGTCCGTCCACCTGTCACAATGGGGGGGTCCATCCCCATCCCATCCCCCAACCCAATTCCCATTGCTGTCCCCCCATTATTACTCCCCCCCCCCCCCTCATCATTAACCCCCCCCCAAAGCCAATTATTTCCCTCCTCATTTATTTTCTAATCACCATTTTCCCCATTTCCCCCCTTTATTCCCTGATTGAAGCCCCGGCTCCATCCGCCACCATTGACCTTAACGGCTTAAATTAAAGCTCAGCGTCTGCTCTCCCCCCCACCAACCCCACCAACCCCGGGGGGGCCCATCCCCCATCCCCATCCCCCTCCGCCGTCGCTGTGTTAATGTCACCGCGATGGCTTTGACCTTGGGATGAACGGCGGCTCCAAAGCACCGCAGGGACAGCGGCTGCTGAGCCCGATGTGTGGGGGGGGTCTTTATGGGGTGGGGGGGGATGGGGGAGGGGGGGGGGGTTGTCACTGTGATGGTGGTCCATACTGTGTCCCAGTGAGGGATGGGGTGGGATGGGGTGGGATGGGATGGGATGGGATGGGAATGGAGATGGGGGTGGGATGGGGATGGATGGGGGTGGGATTGGATGGGGTAGGATGGGGTAAGATGGGGTGGAGATGGGGATGGGGATGGGGATGGGGATGGGGATGGGGATGGGGATGGGGATGGGGATGGGGATGGGAATGAGGATGGGATGGGGTGGGGTGGGATGGGATGGGATAGGATAAGGGTGGGGTGGGAATGGGGATGAGATAGGATGAGGTGGGATTGGGATGATATTGAGGTGGGATTGGGATGATATTGGGGTGGGATGGGATGGTGTGGGGTGGAGATGGGACAAGGATAGGGATGGGGAAGGGTGTGTGATGGGGATGGGGGTGGGAATGGGATGGGATGGAATTGGGTGGGATGAGGTGGGGATGGGATGGGATAGGATGAGGTGGGATGGGGATGGGATGGGGATCAGGATGGGGATGGGGGTGGAGATGGGGTTGGGGATGAGGTTGGGATGGGATGAGGTGGATATGGGGATGGGGATGGTATGGAATGGATGGGGATGGGATAGGACAGGTATGGTATAGTATGGGGATGGGATGGGATGGGATGGGATGGGATGGGATGGGATGGGATGGGATGGGATGGGATGGGATGGGATGGGGACAAAAAGTTGGACACTTCCAGAGGGACAGAGAGGATCACATCCCAAAAGGTCAGTGATGGAAGGACAGAGGGACAGGAGGTTGTAGAGACAGAGAGTCTGAGGGATGGAGGGACAGGTGGACGGACAGAGGGACAGTGGCAGGGGGTTGTGACACAGTGAGACTCTGCTACAGCTGTGCACAGCTGGACCCCAACATTGCCATTGCAGCTGCACACAGCTGGATCCAGGGGGGAGGTTCTTCCACATCTGGGCACAGCTGGATCCCAGCATCACCGTTACACCCGTACACAGCTGGGGGCAGGGATTGATGTGGAGTCTGGACACAGCTGGGTCCCACCATCACCATCCCACCTGCTCACAGCCGGCCCTTGGGATCACTGCCACATCTGGGCACAGCTGGATCCCAGCATCACCATTACACCCATACACAGCTGGATCCCAACGGGGGGGGGTGGGCAGAGGATGGTGCTGATCCAGTGACACCGAGAACGATCCCATTTCTACACATTGGGTGACCCCCCCCGGACTCAGAGCGGCACCTTTGGGCCTTGAGTGCTCCTTTACCAACCCCCCCCCCCCGCTTGAAGCCCCCCCCCCATATCGGGGTGGCCCCGGGGCTCCCAGCAGGGACGTTCTCTCGGTGCCACCGTCTGAAATACGGCCCCATAAATCCGCGCCGTTGTGGCTCATTGCTTAATTAGCGCCTGAAACCAAGTGATTCAGAGGGGCCCGAATGGGGATGGCGTCATGCGAGAGAGGCTGGGATGGGGAGGAGGAACCACGGGGGGGGGGGGGGGGGTGAATTTGGGGCGACTTTGGGGCTTTTCGGTGCTGCTGATAAAGATGGGGTGGGATGCACCGAGGTGTGCACAGGGGTATAGAGGCACCAATACAACCTCCCCCCCCCAGACCCCCCCTGTGTGTCATTAAGGCTGTGGGGTCTCATTGTGGCTCTCTGGGGGTCCCTCTATCACCCCTATGGGGGCTGTGCCCCCCAACCCCACATTCTGCCACCATTGAGGGACATTCTATCCCCCCCCCAGCCCCCCTCTGTCTTATTTTATGTCCCTTTTCCTTCTTTTATGACAAACTTCACTTTACGTCCCTGACATTTAACAGCGGATCGGATCTTCCCTCCGGGACAGCAGGAAATGGAGATATTTATTGGGGTCGGGGTTGGGGGGGGGGGGGGGGAGCAGTGAGATTTACTCCTATGGCACAGCACCATTATGGGTCCATCTGTCTGTTATGGGTCCATCCGTCTGTCCGGCTGGCAGTGCTATGGGGTGAACCATGGGTGGGGATGCCCCTTTATTGGGGGGCTCAAGGATGATGTGACCCCCAATCCACCCCCCAACCCCCCCAAAAGGGCTGATAGGAACCCAGAGCCAGTGGGGATGCTCTGGTGGCACATATGGGGTTGTGGGCCCCGCTTGGCAATGGAGATACTGGCTGGGATGTATTTAGGGACAGAGATGTTGTCCCAGAGCTGGGGATGCAGCATAAGGACCATATCCGGGATGTGGGGATGAGGCTTAAGGACCATATTATGGACTTGGGGATGTGTTTGGGGTCAGAGGTGCTGCCCCAGAGCTGGAAATGGGACATAAGGGTGACATGTATGAGCTGGAGATGGGACCTATGGACTGTGCTTCACATCTGGGGGATCATCTCAGCGTGGGGACAATGTCACCCACAGGAATAGCCCTATAGCCCCATAACCCCACAGCCCCATATCCTCAGGGTCCCATAGCCCCATGTCCTCATGGTCCCATAGCCCCATAACCCCACAGCCCCATATCCTCATTGTCCCATAGCCCCATAACCCCACAGCCCCATATCCTCATGATCCCATAGACCCATCATCCCACAGCCCCATATCCTCATGGTTCTATAGCCCCATAACCCCACAGCCCCATATCCTCATGATCCCATAGACCCATCATCCCACAGCCCCATATCCTCATGGTTCTATAGCCCTATAACCCTACAGCCCCATATCCTCATGGTCCCATAACCCCATAACCCCACAGCCCCATATCCTCATGGTTCCATAACCCCATCATCCCACATCCCCATATCCTCAGGGTCCCATAGCCCCATAACCCTACAGGGGAAGGAGAAGTGAAAGGAGATGGTGGGGATTAGGGGGGTGATATGGAGTGGGATGGGAATGGGGATGGTGGGTTTGGGGTGGGTGATGGGTTGTAGGATGGGTGAGCAGCCATGGGATGAGTTGGTGGGTTGTGGGGTGGGAAAATGGATGATGGGATGGGATGGATGATGGTCCATGGGGTAGGATGGTGGGTTTGGGGGTGGGCAATGAGCTGTAGGATGGACGGGTGGTTCATGGGGTGGGAAAGTGGCTCGTGGGGTGTTGGGACATGAGATGGGGCAATAGGTTGGAGAAATGGGATGGGAGATACGGAGAGCCAAGGATGGGATGGGATGATATAGGGTGAGATGAGAGGATGGGCGATGGGATGGATGTAATAGGATGGAATGGGATGGGATGAACTCATGCAGTGGGTCGGGAGGTGTGGCTGTGCCATAGGGCAGCAGCACGGCCGGATCTCTGCCCTATAGGCCGGGGTGATGTGTGGGGTGGAAACTTCATCACGTCCCATTTTTGGGGCAACTGCTCCACCCTCCGGACTCCAACAGGAACGCAGGGACGTGGCTGCCCCTCCCGAGAGACCCGAACCCCCGTAGGGTCCGTCCGACCCCCCCCTCAAATCCTCTGCCCCCATTTCAGCCCCACGGGCTGTGGATTCTCTGATGGCTGATAAGGGCTGTGCTCATTGTGTTCTATGGGTTCTTTGCTTGTGGGGTAGACATGGGGCTCGGGGGGTCACTTGTGGGGCTGGGGGGGGGACATATGGGGCACTTGTGGAGCAGGCATGGGGTAAGGGGGGCACTTATGGGGAGGGGAGGCACTTTGCCCATTTCTTTGCCCATTTCCTTCTAAATTCACCCCAATTTGGTAAACACTACATTTTTTCTCTCCATCTTCTCAAATTTGGTTGAGAAAAGCCATAAAACGATGGGGAGAAACAGAGATTTATGACAGGGCCGAGTGCTGCCCCTGCTCCATCCATCCCCCCCCCCCCACATACCCCCAATGGAGGACCCCAAAGCCAGGGCTGAGGATTTGCCCCCCATAAGGGGCAGCATTTTGGGGCCCCTTCTGAACCCAAAGCTGAGTAATGGGATCCATTCCATCCCAGAAGGCGTCATAAAGACAACACAATACGTGCTGCAAAATGGCTGGGGAGCCCCATTTTTGGGTAGAAAACAGGCAAAATGAGGTGTGTGAAGGGCTGTCTCCCCTTTCCCTATGGGAGATGGAGGGATCAGTCCTTGGGGTGACCCCATTGGGGTGGGGATATCAGCACTGCAGTGCTTGGACCTCCGCATCCCCTCCCATCCATGATCCCTTTGGGGCCCATTGGGGACCTCTTTCCATCCCAACGATCCCACCTCGGCCTCGTCTACCTTCCATAGCACAGAGCAGCCGAGGGATGTTTTCCATGGCAACCAGCAGGAAAAAAAATTACATCTGCATTTCTCCATTTGGGGTTAAAGCTGCAATTTGTATGCAGGAGGGCGAGCGGAGCCTGAAATCCAAGCAGAACATCCAACAGGACGAGACAGGAGGGGATGGGAGGTGGGAGCAGCGGGCAGCCCCCCTCTAATGTAGGGCTGCCCCACAGTGAGGATGGGGTGGGGAAGGGGACAAAGGGGGGTGAGGGGAGGGATGCCTCGATGTGTTTAAGGAGAGGGGAGTCCTCGTCCGTCCTTCACATCCATCCATCTGTCCTTCCCTTCCTTCTGTTGTTATCCATGTAGGTCACATCCATCCTTCCCCTCCATCCATCCTCATCCACGTAACCTTCATACCCATTCCTCCCTGTCTGTCCTTCTCATCCGTCTGTCCTTCCAACCTGTCTTTCCCATCTACCTGCCCTTCCCACCCATCCACCCTTCCCATCCCTCTGTGCCCTTCCTGCCCACCCCTCCTTCCTTTCCACCCCTCCTTTCTGTCTGTCCTTTCCCTCCATCTGTCCTTCCCCATACACCGAATTCCACATCTCTTCCCTTTCCATCCCACCTCACCTCTGTCCTTTCTGTTTCTCCTCCCTCTTCCCCCCACCTACATGTCATTTCTATCCCCCTATTCTTTCTGTCTGTCTGTCCTTTCTCTCCATCCATCCATCCATCCATCCATCCATCCATCCATCCATCCATCCATCCATCCATCCATCCACTCAGCCCACTTGTCCGTCTGTCCTTCCAGTCCCTTTATCCATCTTCTCTTCCCATCCATCCCTCCTTATCCTTCCATCCATCCCATCATTTTATCCCTATTATCCATCCATCCTTCCCATCCATTTCTCCTTCCCATCCATCCATTCCCTATTATCCCCATCCTTCCCACTCCATCCATCTATTCTGGTTATCGGGGGGCAGTGGGGCTGATCCTACCCATCCCATTGCCCTCCCTCCCATTTCCCCATCCCCTTTTCCCCCCTCCCATCCCTTTCACCACCATCAAGGTCACGGACACCCCACAGCAGAGACCCCTACTCACCCCATTACCCCCCCTATTGCTGCCATAATGGGAACCGACCCCCATAATGGCACACGGGTGACACCGCAGACCCCGGGTTGACGCCATAGGGTGACACCACGCTGCCATATCCCAATGCTGGCAGCAGCCCTGCTTGCACAGCAGTGATTTATGGGCTCCTGGCAGCCCCCCGCCCGCCGTCAGCCTTTGTCTGAGCGCAGCTCTGCGGTCCTTTGTCCTCACGGTGCTTTGTCACCGCTGTGATTTCCCTCTTCCTGGATTTGGGGACACTGTGGGGACATTGATGGGTGTGGGGTGGTGGCAGCAGGGCTGGAAGGTGTTGGGATGTCAGCAGGATGCAGCCCTGACACTGTGGTGAGGGGCAACGTCACCCCCAGCCCTGCATCCATCCCCATGGGATCCACCGGGGATAGGATCTGTTGGGATGGGGTCCTTTGGGGATGGGGTCCAATGGGGATGGGGTCCTTTGGGGATGGGGTCCTTTGGGGATAGGGCTCAATGGGGATGGGGTCCTTTGATGGGTTTCAATGGGGATGAGGACTATTGGGGGTGGGGTTCAATGGGGATGGGGTCCTTTGGGGATGGGGTTCAATGGGGATGGGGTTCAATGGGGATGGGGTCCTTTGGGGATGGGGTTCAATGGGGATGGGGATCAATAGGGATGGGGATCAATAGGGATAGAGTCCTTTGGGGATGGGTTCCATTGGGGATGGGGTTCAATGGGGATAGGGTCCTTTGGGAATGGGGTCTGTTGGGGATGGGGTTCAATGGAGATCAGGTCCTTTGGGGATGGGGTTCAATGGGGATGGGGTCCTTTGGGGATAGGGCTCAATGGGGATGGGGTCCTTTGATGGGTTTCAATGGGGATGAGGACTATTGGGGGTGGGGTTCAAGGGGATGGGGTTCTTTGGGGATAGGGCTCAATGGGGATGGGGTCCTTTGATGGGTTTCAATGGGGATGAGGACTATTGGGGGTGGGGTTCAATGGGGATGGGGTTCTTTGGGGATAGGGCTCAATGGGGATGGGGTCCTTTGATGGGGTTCAACGGGGATGAGGTTTATTGGGGGTGGGGTTCAATGGGGATGGGGTCCTTTGGGGATGGGATCCATTGGTGATGGGGCCCATTTGGGATGGAGTCCATTGGGGTGGGGTTCATTGGAGATGGGGTCCTTTAGGGAAGGTGTTCAATGGGGATGGGGCCCATTAGGGATGGGGTTCAATGGGGATGGGGTCCTTTGGGGGTGGGTTCCACTGGGGATGGGGTCCATTGGAGGTGGGGTTCAATGGGGATGGGGTTCTTTGGGGATGGGATTCAGTGGGGATGGGGTCCATTGGGGATAGGGTCCATTGAGGGTGTGGTCCATTGGGGTTGTTGTCCATTGGAGATGGGATCTATTGGGGATGGAGTTCACTAGGGATAGGATTCAACTGGGATGGGTTCCATTTGGGATAGGATCCAATTGGGATAGATTCTATTTGGTATGGGATCCATTTGGGATGGGTTCTAACAGGGCTGGGGTCCATTGGGGATGGGTACCAATGGGGATCCATTGGATGGATCAGATGGGGATCCATTTGTGTTGGAGCCCCCCAGAAAACAGAGGAGCAGAAACTGAGGTGTCATCCCCACACCCCATGGGCACACACATCACTTTGCCTCCCAAGGCCCCAAATTTGGCCTTTTTTCACCCAAACCTCCCCCAAAATGCCTTTCTCCACCCCAAGATGCCACCCCACCCTCCACCCCCTCCCAGATACCATTAACACACCACGTCCTCCTGCAGTGAATGCCAACCTCCCCCAGTGCTAATCAGCCTTGCAATTATCCCGGCTAATTAAGCAGTGCTGGGGGGTCTCATTCCCCCTGGACTGGTGGTTACTGGTGGTTACTGGTGGTTACTGGTGGGCTGTGGTCTTTGTGCTGCCCTATTTCTATAGCTCTGAACAGGGATTGAATGACAAAAGAGCATTTTTCCCCCCCAATCTTTCCAATAGGATTTTTTTCTCTGCACATTTTATGGGACTGGAAATACCCCCCCAAAAAAGGGTCATTTTGGACTTAAAAAGCCCCAAATTTGGCCATTTTCAGCCTCAAGGTGAAAACGATTCAGTAACACTGTCTGATCCCAACATTATTCCTATTGCAGGAGGGATGTCGTCGCACCCCGATACCTTTGGGGTCCTTTTGGCTTTGGGGGTAATGCTTAAAACAAGCAGTTCTGCATTGCCAAAGAGCCCCAAATCCCCCCAGTTTGCCCCCAAAATGTCTTTGCTGTGCAGTGATGGGGGGGGGGGGGAGGGAGGGTGATCCATCATCTTTATGTCCTGCTGTAACCAGCACAGTGCGCTGTGTTTTATATAGGATCCCTTTGGGTGAAGGGGGGGGGGGGGGGATGAGATTTTGGGGGGGTTTGTTGGTGTTTTGGAGAAAGGGGAGGAAAAAAAAAGGAGTCATAAAATGAGAATAAGAATAAAGTTCCAAATCACCTGGAAGAACAAAACAGGAGGTAATTGGAACCGCAGAGATGGTCCATAAATGAGGAGGGGGAATAAAGGCAAAGGGAGGTGTTGGGAAAGGGAACCATGGCTCCTAAACCCTCATTCTGCCCTATAGATGTTGGGGGAAATGTTTGGTGAATGCAAATGATCCCAAATGGGGGAGGAACGTCCCAGCTTTGCCCCAATGGGAGATCCTAAAGCGATCCCAAATGGGGGATCTCCTATTGGGGGAGATACAGAACTGAATCCCCTTAAATAGAGACCCCAAATTGGGGGGGGAAATGTCCCTGAAGCCCCCAAATGGGGACGCCCCACTTTGGTGGGGAAATGGCATTGAATCCCCTTCAATAGAGACCCCAATTTGATGAAGATTCAACCCCCAAATGGGGGAACCTCGTATTGGTGGGGATGGAGAACTGAATCCCCCAAATGGAGACCCCAAATTGGTGGGGAAACAGCCTCACATCCTCCAAAAACAAACCCTGAGGTGTGGGGGGGATGGAGGGGTGGGATTTTGGCGGGGGGGGGATGGGGGAGATTTGAGGTGGGGGCTGTGGGGTCAGTAGGGGAAATTTGGGGTCGGGATTGAGGGAGGATTTGGTTCGGGGACTGTGGGGGCAATGGGGCGGTTTGGGGAGGGGGCTGTGGGTTAGAAGGGGGGTTGGGGGGGGGTTGGGTTGGGGCGGGGGCTGCAGCGCAGTGCGGAGCTGCTCTGCAGTGGCGTTTCGCAGCGTTGCGTATCGACAGGGGGAGCGATGCCGCTGCGGATCCGCAGATCGCACCGCACAGAGACGACGCGGAGCCCCCCCCCCCAGCACCCCCGGGTCCTCCCCACCCCCCCAGTGCCCCCCCCCACCCCCCAGCACCCCTTCCCTAATCCTATTATTGGGGGTAATAGGTCCTCGCGCCCTGCAGAGAGCTCTGGGGGTGTCCTCATCCGACCGGGGGGCAATTTTGGGAAGGGAGGGGGGGGGGGGGAACATTTAAATCACTCCAAAAAGGGGTGAGTGGGGGGGGTGAATAATACCGACAGAGCTGGAGCACAACGCAGAGACACGAGGACACCCGGCGGGGGGGTCTCAATGACAGCAAATGGAGCGTGAGAGCCCCCGGGGGGGGGGAAAGGGGGGGTTGTAATGGCTGCAAATGGAGCTTTGCTGCAGTGCAATGCAAAGGGCTGAACGCTGCAGCGCTGCTCTGTGCCATGCAGAGCCACCGGGTTGTGGGTTTGGGGTGAAATCTCCCCCCTTCCAACCCTCCCAAACCCCCATCTCTGCCCCATAGGGATGAAAAGGACAACAGAAGGGGCTGTATGGTTGTATTTTATGTGATGCTCAAGAGGAAAACCATAGAGGGAGGGGGGATTCGGGGTGTGCAGGAGGGGTCACCTTTGCAGGATGCATTTCCCAGCCACAATCCCCCCTCCCTCTCTTCTCTTCTCTTCTCTTCTCTTCTCTTCTCTTCTCTTCTCTTCTCTTCTCTTCTCTTCTCTTCTCTTCTCTTCTCTTCTCTTCTCTTCTCTTCTCTTCTCTTCTCTTCTCTTCTCTTCTCTTCTCTTCTCTTCTCTTCTCTTCTCTTCTCTTCTCTTCTCTTCTTTCTCTCCTCTCCTCTCCTCTCCTCTCCTCTCCTCTCCTCTCCTCTCCTCTCCTCTCCTCTCCTCTCCTCTCCTCTCCTCTCCTCTCCTCTCCTCTCCTCTCCTCTCCTCTCCTCTCCTCTCCTCTCCTCTCCTCTCCTCTCCTCTCCTCTCCTCTCCTCTCCTCTCCTCTCCTCTCCTCTCCTCTCCTCTCCTCTCCTCTCCTCTCCTCTCCGTGCTCAGAGCTCAGGCGCAGCTTTGTGCATCCAAAGGGGGTAGTTGGCTTTATGGGGATGGGGGTCAGGGTACAGAAGTGCCCCCATCTCGTGGGGGAAATCACCTCCTGGTCACTGAGGTTTTATATAGGGGGGGGGGAGGGGGTGACCATCTGTACTCCACCACATCAGCTTCTCTCCACCCCAATGTTGAGCCCAGCCCCACATCACCACCACAACCACAGCTGGGCACCGTTTGCATGGAGGACACTGGGATGGAATAGAGAAAACCTTGCAGAAGGTTGAAGGGAGGGCACATTTCTCCTCCCCCCACCCCCCAACCCCCGCCCCGAGCAGTGCCGGCCCCTCTCCCCATCAATGGGGCGCGCCGTGCTCTGCCTGCAGCCCGGCCTGTTGCAGCTCGCTCCCTGCATACTTTGCAGATGCGTCGGTGCAGCTTTGCTCCCCTTTGGGGCTCTGCGTGGCACTGCGGCTGCAGAGCAGACCCCATTTATATCCCCCTCCAAATTGCCCTCTGAGCGCTTTTCCCCTTGCTCAAACCCAGTCGGTCCCATTAGGATCTATAGAGCAGGGGGGTCCTATGGCCGCTCGCTTTGGTTTGCTGTGGCTTTTAGGGGTTTCTTTATCCCAGACATCAGACAAAAAAGCACCAAGAAACAATGAAAAGCAGCTCTCTATGGGCCGATGTTCTTCAGGTCACAACCGCTTCTCCTCCGCGTTAATCGCTCATTAACGATGTGATGAAATTCAAACAGGTTTCGCTCCGTGGAAAGTCCGTCTCGCCTTTCAGTAAACTCTGTGTTGGTTTAATTGGTTCTAATTTGCATGCAAACAATTACCAGCCGCGTTTCGCCTTTGGAAAAGGGTTTGGAAAGGGATGGAAGTGTCTGGAAAAAGAAAAGGAGCCGTGAATCACCGCTGGGATGTGGCTTTGTGCATCTTCCACCGCCGCTCCCAGCGCACGGAGGTGTCTCCATAGGACAGAATGGAGACTGAAATCCACATCCAAATCGGGGCTGGGGGTGTCGCGATGGAGGTGGGCTGTGGGTTGGGTCCACACTTAACCAAAGGGGGTTTGGGTTAATGGAGTTGGAGGAAAAACACGAGCTCCATCCCCACATCCCCCATAAGGGAAGGAATTGGGATGGAGGAGCCTCAAATTGGAGTCAATGCGTCTCCGTCGCCTCCAGCCTCGCTGCGCCCTCTGCAGCCCCTGAGATCGCAGCGGAGCAGAGGGATGCAGGGCCCGGAATCACAGCAGAGCAATGGGACACAACCCCAAGGAATCACTGCAGGGAAATGGGACACAACCCCAAGGAATCACAGCAGAGCAATGGGACACAACCCCAAGGAATCACTGCAGGGCAATGGGGCACAACCCCAAGGAATCACTGCAGGGAAATGGGACACAACCCCAAGGAATCACTGCAGGGCAATGGGACACAACCCCAAGGAATCACTGCAGGGAAATGGGACACAACCCCAAGGAATCACTGCAGGGAAATGGGACACAACCCCAAGAAATCACTGCAGGGCAATGGGACACAACCCCAAGGAATCACTGCAGGGAAATGGGACAGAACCCCAAGAAATCACTGCAGGGAAATGGGACACAACCCCAGAGACCACAGCAGAGCAGCGTTGTTTCCACCCTATCTTTATAAATAATTAATTATTATTATTATTATTAATAATAAAAGGCCTACACAACACAACACAAAAACAGGAGTCCCCTTGGATTTGGGTTGGGGTGAGGGTCGGGCCATAAATCAGAGCAGAAGGGGAAGCAGAAGCGAATCCCCCCAGCTCTGTGGTTGGAGCTGCCCCCCACTCGAGGCCAATGATGTGGATACAGGGGTGTCCCATATGCCCCCAGATCGTTGGGGACGTGCCCACCCACCCACGGCTTTGGCTGTCGGCTCATCCAAGCGTTCAGCCATCGGGTTCTTATTGTGGTGGGGGGGAGGAGGGGGGTGTTTTCATGGAGCTCTCCCCCAATCCTGCATTGGGATGCGGTGTTTAGAAGCGTCCCAGCCGAGCTGCTTGCTCTGCTCCTTGCTATGCGTGCTGCGGTCACTAGATGGGGAGATAGCACGGAGCTCCGCGCTGCTGCTGCAGCTCCTCCGGCCCCGCACCCAGACCGCAGAGTCCCCTTGAGCCCATCGGGATGCGGGTTGTGCCCCTGGGCACCTCCCAGCCCCACCATCCCGCTGTTTCAGGGGGGTGGCAATGGAGGCACGACCCCCCCGACCCCAACACGAGCCAATTTCTGCCCAGCACTCAGCACAAGGAGCTGCACGGGGTGCACCGTGGGCTCCACCAAGTCTCCTCCTTCCTCTCCTGCTGGCGAAGGCACACGGAATAACCCCAAACGACGCCTGATGGCTGACCCCAACCCAGCCCCCCCCACTCTGCCCCCCTTCTTCTCCCCATCTCCCACATCCCAACTCGGGGCACGGACCCCTCCTGGCAGAGCCATGAATGAAGTGACTGCAGCCGTATCTCCCGGTGCCACCGGAGTCCTCTCTCTCTATCTCGCCTCCCCAGGCATGAGTTATAATGTGCAATAAAAAGGAAATCAGTGCACTGATGCCAGTTAGTGTGACTAATCCAAGACCCAGCCTATTAACTGGCGAGCGGAGCATCCGTCTCGGCTCTCGTTAGAAACTCAGCCAACTACCCAGGGATAAATCTTTCAGCACATGTGGGAGTGCAGCTCAGCACGCAGAGCAGCAGGGAGAGCGGTGGGGTTTTGCTCCAGGAGTCGGATCCAGAGCTCTGGAGGAAGCAAAGGGTGTTCAGGATCTGTTGTTGGTGAGCGGAGATGGGAGCTGAGCCTGGTTTTGGGGTGGGAATGGGGAGAGGAAGAGGCTTTGGGGAAGCACAGAGAGACCTGGGAGCATCCAACACAGGCAAAGGTGGAGAAGGGAAACTGAGGCATGCTGCAGTCAGAGCCCAAGCAATGCTGGATGGCATCCCATCACCAATGGCTCCCCATCATCAGTGGAACCCCATCACCAATGGAATCCCATCACCAACAGGATCCCATCACCAACAGGATCCCATCACCAACAGGATCCCATCACCAATGGAACCTCATCACCAATGGAACCTCATCACCAATGGAATCCCATCACCAATGGAACCCCATCACCAATAGAACCCTATCACCAATGGAACCCCATCACCAATGGAACCCTATCACCAATAGAACCTCATCACCAATGGAATCCCATCACCAACAGGATCCCATCACCAATGGAACCCCATCACCAATGGAACCTCATCACCAATGGAACCCCATCACCAATAGAACCCTATCACCAATGGAACCCCATCACCAATGGAACCCTATCACCAATAGAACCTCATCACCAATGGAATCCCATCACCAACAGGATCCCATCACCAATGGAACCCCATCACCAATGGAACCTCATCACCAATGGAACCCCATCACCAATAGAACCCTATCACCAATGGAATCCCATCACCAACAGGATCCCACACCATCCCTATCCCATCACCAATGGAACCAATAGAACCCTATCACCAATGGAACCTCATCACCAATGGAATCCCATCATCAGTGGAATCCCACTACCAACAGGATCCCATCACCAACAGCATCCCATCACCAATGGACCCCCATCATCAATGGAATCCCTTCACCAACAGCATCCCATCACCAACGGAACCCTATCACCAATGGAACCCTATCACCAATGGAATCCCATCATCACAGGATCCCACACCAGCCCTATCCCACCACCAATAGAACCCCATCATCAATGGAACCCCTTCACCAACAGGATCCCACATCAGCCCTATCCCATCACCAATGGATCCCCATCACCAATGGAACCCCATCACCAACAGGATCCCACATCAGCCCTATCCCATCACCAATGGAACCCCATCACCAGTGGAACCCCATCACCAGTGGAACCCCATCACCAATGGAACCCCATCACCAACAGCATCCCACCACCATCACCTGAAGGACACATCAGCTCCGCTGCGGCGCTGCCTCTCCAGCACGTGCCCTTATTTGCTTTATCTTCAGCTCTCTCCATTAATTTCAGCGTGATTTATGAGGATGTGTTATTTATCTTTTTCTCCCTCCTTTGCCAGGCTGGAATGGAAGGTCCACACCTTTTTATAGTGCAATAAAACTCACAAAATGAAGATGATTTTGTGAGGTTTTCCAGCTACAAGAAAGCAAAGGGATGTTGCCAAAGGGGAGTTGGAGTCCTGGGCCCCCACAGCAGCTCACGTGCATCACCCATCTGGATCAACACCTGGAGATATGTGGTGGCATTTAGCAGATTACTGTTAACTGGGGTGTGGGTAGACGTGGGCTCTTGTGCCTCAGTTTCCCCTTGGCCCCATTTCTTTGGGTGTCATCCCTTGGGGACATCTCTTCAAATGAAGGTTGAGGAGATGGGGAGACCTCTCTGCCCAGGAACACTCCACATTACATCCAACTCAAAGCAACTTCAATTGGACCTGAATGATTCAATTGGACCTGAATGTCACTCCTGGAAACCCCAAAGACATTCTGAACCCCTCCTGCCAAAAAACTCTGCCTCCAAACATTGCCTTTGTCTCAACTTAAATAACACCTTCTGCCTTCCCTCCCAGCCCCAGCAGTGGTGTGGATTGGTTTCCAGATGACCTGAGCTTTATGGGAATACTTTGCTGTTAAGCTGCCGTGCCAGCACTGCTTGGCCACATGGGTTGATTTAACAGCACCTCATGGCTGCTTAATGTAAAGTGATCACGCACCGACTTCAGCTAAATCAATAGAAAGCAGGTCGGAATCAATGTGAAAACACCCAGATCCAGGGCCTGGAAGCTGTAAATCAATATTAAAATCTCATGGTGAATTAAATGGGTGCAGTTTGGAGGGGAGAAGGTGAGTTCAGATTCCCCATGGCAGTTCCAAGCTTGGCCAAAGGACCTTGGATGGGTGTGAAGGACGGCTCTGGTGCCAACTGGGAGACATGTGGGGCTCCGGAGGGGGTCTCTGGGGGGTACAGTAGGACTGGTCTCAGCTGAATGCAGAGAGCAGCAGCATTGGATGGGATCTGAGATCTCAGATGGGATTTCAGCTGACATCAGGCTGTTGGAGATGGCCAAGGCTGGAAGACCTCAAGAATGGAGATGTTAACTATAGAGTCACCTGATGCTGTGATGCTTCCGTGATCCTACAGCTCTATGACTCTATGACCCCAGGCTTGAACACCATCCTTATGTCCCAGATACAGAGCAGACCTCACCACCAACGTTACGTTGGCCACCAATTGGGGATGGTTCCCAACCCACCTTCCCACATCACAGGGAGTCATGAGTGGGGAGGACCCACAGCTACTTGAGAAGGACCCACACCTTCTTGGAAGCGAGCTGCAAAATCCCACACATGGGGAGATGTTTTTGCAGCCCCCCCATTCCCAGCCATGGCCACAGGGAGCAGCATCCCCAGGGGAGCTGGCCCTCGTCTCTTGGCCAGCGCTCATCTGGCACAGTGACGTGCGAGCAGTCGCCGTGTCGAGGATCTGGAGCCTCTCCAAGCTGATGGTTCTCATTTTGCTGTCAGCTCCTTGCCAGCATCCGGCCTCTGAGAGCAAAGGGGGGGGCACATTGGCTTCATCCTGACTGTGCTGAGCACCTCCTTCCCCAGGCTGCACCACCCCATCTGCCTGCTTGATTTTTGGTTGTTGTTCCAAGGAATGCAGCTCAGAGGTTGAGATGTGCGTGCAACCCCACCGCCACCGAGGGTGCACGTAGCTCTTGGCATGGTGGGACCGCGGCATGCTGAGGCTTGAGGCTGTTGCACATGCACTGTGCCTTGCATGAGGTGTTGCACCACCAGGGTTGCACCATGCATTCAGCATCAATGCAACGTGGGCATCAACACAACCAGGTGCCATCGCTATGTGCTCCAAGTGGGGACCCCAAATCCATCCCTGCGATGGGGTGTGCTCAGTAGGGTCACCCACACTCCCTCCATTAACATCAGTGGGATGGATGAGGTTTGGGTTGGCCCTGAGCTTCCTAACCTTGGAGGAGAGGCTGATGGAGGCTGGAGCTCCGCGGGGCCGTTCCATCTGCACGCTGCGCCGCTCTCGCCTTGTAAGGATGGATGGTTGGATGGAGATAATAAAGCCCAGGAGCATTAAATCTTTGCCACGACACCGTCCGCACCGCCACATCCACCGGGCTGAAAGGGCTATATATGTTTTTCATAATTTGTAATTACTTTTTTACAGTTCTCTCCCATAACTCTGTCCATCATCTGGGTCAAAATATACAAGGCGTGTGGGAGGGAGGGTCGTAAAAACGTGAAAACAAACAGTTTGTCTTCGGGGAGATTAACACACAGTTAAAAGACCCATTTTAACACCCTCTCCATGCCGCCAGCCAATTAGCCGATATAATGGGCTCCACTTGATATTTGAGTTTTATTTTATTTCGCAACGATACCGACGCACTTAATTGCAAACACATGATCTCTAATTGGCGGCAGTGTCATCCTCGAGGTATGTGGTTTATGTAAGAGAGCCACGATTTGGGGTTAATATGGAGGAGATTGGGCAACGGAATCCTCTCTGAAGTGAGACTGAAACGTATCTTGGGTGGAAAGTTGGACCTGAAGGGCAGGAGTGGTTCCATGGTGAAGGGCTTTGGAGAATGAATGGGAGGCAGTGTGTGTGGATTCTCTGATGCCTTTAAAGGGTTGAGGGTCCTCCCGACTGCCTCTGCACTGCATGAGATTTGGCGGATTCAAATGGTGGATGGAAGCGGGCGCGGGGCTGAACGCTGCTGGGCTGATGGGGAGCGGTGCTATCACAGCCACGGGGGTGGGGAGTGGTTCTACCCCCAGGAGAGGAAGCTGCAAACCATAACGGGTGGTGAAAGTGATATTTTTGGAAAGTTGGCCCGGGCTGATGCTGCTGGAATGTGGCTCCTCACGGCGAGTGACAAAGAGGAATTATGCTGGGACTGAAGCCGACTTTTCTTCGCCCTCTTGGCAGGCTGAGACGTGGTGATTTCTTTGGATGAAGGCAGTCCTGGCCCCTTCCCACCCCTACAAGTGGTGGTGTTGCTTGGGGTCTGCATCACCCTGCCCCATGCCACCCTCCTGTCCCCATACCCAGCCCCACATCATTCACAGCTATAAGGCTTGCTCCAAGCTGTGGGGCCATCAGCCCCCTTCACAGGGGCTGTGGATTTCTCTCTGTGCTCGGAATGAATGCATCCCATGCAGGGCAGACCTTGGCTTTTTCTTCTACACACCAATGCTGGTTCCCAAAGTCCTTTCCCCATATGGCCAGTCTGGAGCTCCCACCCACACTGAGAAGTCTGGGGTGGAGAGAAATGACCACAAGGGACCCAGAGGGGGAAGAGGGGGGTCATAGTCCTGTGGCATTGACATGTGATGTGGATTTGGGGTTCTCTCTCTGTCCTAGCCATACAGACCCATTGTGGGTTGTGTCTGAGAGCTGAGAGAGCTTGAGGGGGGCGGGGGGGGGGGTTGGAGTCTGGGGAGGGGGCTGCAGCATGAAAAGGAAATGGAAAAAAGTGTTTCAAGCATATGGTGGGAGGGGAGGAGGGAAAAGAAAAAAAAACATGCATTAGGAAAATGAAAGCAGCTGATGACTAAATTGCTTTGGTGAAACATCTGCACAGCGTTACGGACACGGCGCTGTCTTCAAACCAGACACTCCGCTCCGCTTCGCCTCTCCCAGCGTGCGCGAGCCCTCCTCGCCCTCCTGCTCAGCTCTAATGAAAGCAGCAGCTTTATAAATCGCAGCTGGGAGGGCTGGGGTGGGAATTTGCCTGACTTAATGGTCCTCCTTTCAGCCAAGGCTTTGGCGGCTCCTGCAGAGGGGAGGGGAGAGCAACCAGGTCCCTGTGATGAGGTGGGAGATGAGGGGGCAGGGTGGGGAGCAGATGGATTTCCATCTCTTGGTGGCACCTCTGGCACCTCCTGACCATCCCTGTCCAGTCATCTGCTGGGCATCATCATCACTATCATCACCACCACTGTCATCATCACCACCGTCATCATCATTGGGGGCTCAGCATGGAGCTGGGAGGAAAGCTGCACAGAACCACACATCATAAGAGCCACCGAGGTTGGAAAGGTTCTCCCAGACCACCGAGTCCAACCTCAGCCCACCCCCCCTATACATCCACTGACTGTGGCCCCAAGGAGCCACATCCCCATCTTGGCTGGCTCTCCTCTCCCTTCCCCATCAATGGATCATTCTGGGGGCTGTAGATCCAACGAGCTCCTTGATGTCTCCTGAGGTTCATCTTGAGCTGGAATTAGGTCCAGCAGCAGGTGACCCCTCCTCGGATGGTCCAAGCTTTGCTCCTGAGCAAACGGATACTGAGCATCACAGATGCAGCCAACCACATCCAGATGGGATTTTGGGATAGGATTGCTGCCTCGGATCATCCCGACCCCCCAGTGCGGAACCGGTGGCCAAGAAGCTGCAGGATGAGCCAAGGAGCTGCTCTGATCCACGACTGCAAATCTGGCAGCAGCTCCATCTGTGCAAACCTTCTCTCTTGGCTACCAGGCTGTTTTCCATCGCGAGGTTATTTCCCCAGCTCGGCTCATGTTTATAGTGGATCAACCTGCTGCGAGGAGCCTAGGTATTATTTATGGCTAATTATTGGCATTTGGCTGGCTGGGAGGATGGGAGGAATACGACACCGTGGTGCTTACACGGCTTGTTCCAAACTGCTCTCAGCTCCGCCGGCTGAGTGTGCGTGTTTACGATGCCAGCTCACGTTATTTTCATTACCCCCTTTCCACTAATAAACTTTCGGCTGAACCAGACTTGAGAGGAGCAAATCCTTCACAGGAGATGTTCTGGTGTCTTTCCAAAGACCCATTGTGGAGAAATGAAGGGCGCAGCCGCGTGGGGATGTCGGGAGTTCAGCTGCAGTGGATTCATCGCATTTGCATCGTATTAACTCCGGCTGCCGGCTGCCGACGGCGCTTCTCTTTGCAGCTGAAAATAATAAGGCTGTGGGAACAGTGGTCCTTAAAGCACGTTTTCAAAGAGCCTTTTAAAAATACCAAGGGCAGAAATGTGGTGGGATGGGGGGCAACGGGTGACGTCGGGAGAAGAAAACGTCCCCATGTTGGAGCATGTGGAAAGGAGAGGAGCAAGATGTGTTGTATAGATCCCATCCCTGGGATGAGTGGAGGGGGTTCAGCAAAGAGGAATTTGAGTTCTGTCAAATGGTGGCTTGAAAACTGGGGTGGAAGGGTGACAAAATGTGGTTCAGGCCCTGGGATGGTGGAAATCAATGTTGGGCATCTCCAACACGGCTTCCTCCACCCAAATCCCAAGAGCTGCCCCATCTCCATGGACACAATCTTCCCTACCAAAGGAAATCTGCAGCCAGAGCACAACCCTAAAAGTGAGCAGAGAATCCACACTGAGGAGAGGCTCTGTGCTACAGAGTCACTGCGCAGGGCAGGATCTGGGGATGGGTTAATGGAAATTAAACTGCTCGGATGAATTCCTCACTCACAGTGGGGACATGCAGTCCAACAAAGGTGATGCCGGAGTCGAACGCATCCCATCGTGGTTGGGGACATGGTGACATCGCATCTCCTGGGCCCTCCCTCCACCCCTCAGGACTATTTTTAACCTCTCTGTGTTTAAAATGCTGCCTACAGACCCTGACCCCTCGGCGTGATGCTCACCTCCCAGCCCCGGAGCACCTCCAGCCCCACGCTTCCCTGCACCCAGTGGGAGACGCGAAGGGTGTGATTTAACCCAAAAAACCTGAGTTTTGGCTGATGTAATCCTCCTCCCCACAGCCCCATCTCTTGTCACCTCTTCCAACAAACCCCAAATACATTTGGGGTAAAATATCCTTCTATATCAGTCCCCCAAGCAGACCCTTTTACAACCCCATGGCAAGTCTTGGGACGCCCAATGGGGGATTCCACCACTCCCCACACATTCCCCATTTGCAGGAGGTCTTTGGGATGGAATTAGGAACCCAAAGACCTCTGAGAACGTGCTCGCCTCAGGCCGAGGCTGCTTTCAGTTCGCCATGCATCAGCACAATGAGATGCTTTATTGCTGTGCCTCGCTAAGCAATTTTTATTTCTTTCTTCAAAATCTTAAATAAACCTGTTTTTTAAAAGTACCTCTGGAACAAGGGAAATGTATTATTATGGTAATTGTCTTGTGCTAATTATACTTATTACTATAATAACCGTTTTGTTGTCACACAAATAAAGTGGATTACATCATTTGTAAGTGCCAGAGGCAAACGATGGCTCCGGAGCGGTGAGCGGGCGAGTTCTGCGGGTTTTCTCCTTTGGCTTTGGGTGAGATGGGTTGGGGTGCAGAGGGGGCTGAGCTGGGACCCCAAAGGAGAAGATCTGGGATCCGAACAGAGCAGATCTGGGATCCCAATGGAAATCAATGATCCCAGCGGAGAAGATCAAGGATCCCAATAGAGTAGATGTGGGGTCCCAATGGAGAAGGTCTGGGATCCCAATGGAGTAGATGTGGGATCCCAATGGAAATCAGTGATCTCAATGGAAATCAGTGATCCCAATGGAGCAGATCTGGGATCCTGATGGAGTAGATGTGGGATCCCAATGGAAATCAGTGATTCCAATGGAAATCACAGATCCCAATGGAGCAGATCAAGGATCCCGAGGGAGCAGATGTGGGGTCCCTATGGAGAAGGTCTGAGATCCCAATTGAAATCAGTGATCCCAATGGAGCAGATCAAGGATCCCAACAGAGTAGATGTGGGATCCCAATGGAGAAGGTCTGGGATCCCAACGGGACAGATCTGGGATCCCAGTGGGGCAGATTCAGGGCCCAAATGAAGATGATTTGGGATTCAGAGGCAAACTGGAATCCGAGCAATACTGATTAAGAACCCAATGGGAATATATTAGGGATCCCGATGGAGCTGGTTTAGAATCCAGTTTGAGTCAATTTGAGATCCAGATTTGGTGATTTGGGATCCCAATGGAGCCGATTTGGGATCCAACTGGAGGTGATGTGGGATCCCAGTGGAGTCAGTGGATGTTTGATGGGGAAGATGAAGCCTTTGATCTCATGAGCCGCTGTTCGGTGCCATCCAGACACAACAGCCAACCCACCCACAACCCGACCCCCATCACAGCTCCTCCAGCAAATGATGAACACAGTGCTACTCCTCCTTCCCACATTACCCCCTAATTCCCCTTTTCCTCCCATCCTTCCACCCTCACCAAAAAACACCACCAACCAGCCCTTCATTTTCCAGGATATTGGTTAAAAGGAAACGTTCTACCTTTATCTTTTTGTGCTTGTGCACATATGTGTATGTGTATCTCTCCTTCCTCCTCTCTCTGATGGGCCCCAGGAGCTTATTTTACACGAAAGCAACACAGGTTGATGTATTTTTAAATGGCTTGATTTTATCACCCTGCTTAATGATTTGTCGCGTTATTTATTAGACAGCGTGATATCCAGAGGGATTCATCGCATTAACGTATAAATAATGTGGCAAATAGTTCAATAGAGCCATAAAAAAGGGGATTTAGAAATAAATTGACCTATGTTTGCTACATGTAAACGAAGGTGGTGAATGATAATGTGTGTCATGCCCTTAAGCGTGAAAAATGGGGGCTGAGGAGAGAGCAGAAAGTTTTTTAGAGGGGAAAAGTGCCGAGAAAACCCCCAATCTCATCACTTTTTTGGGGGGCTTTACCCATTTTTATCCCTTCTCTCCATTTTGGATGGGGTTTGGAGGTGGTTCAGTGTTTCCCATAGGATGGAGGTACTCGGAGATCCCAGGTGGAGGTTTGCAAGGCACCTCGGCCATAAATAAGACCCCCGTATCCACAGCAGTGCCCCGCAATGCTGATGGATGGAACAGCCCCAAACGCTGCATTCCCATCCAGAGCTCAGCGCTCACAGCGCCGTCTGATGTTGGGTGACTGTTATTTTCCAGCCGGCTTTTTGCAGCCCCCCAACAACGGGGTGGGGGGGGGAATCATCCCCATAGCCGGCCTTGGGGACGGCCGAAATCCCACCGCCCCCCACGCACCGCTTTGGCTCAGAAAGGCCGGCACCGCCGCCTGCCAGGAGGGATCCGATCTCAGCATCGGTGCCAAACGGTTTTATTTTGCAGCTGGAAGACTGAGCTCGCTCTATATATTTTTTTCTCTCTCTCTCTCCCTTTTACAACGTGCTACGCTTTAATTATTTAACACCACGGGGGTACGGGAGATGACACAGACAGTGCGAGGCTGAGAGAGCCAAGTCGCTGATGGATGGCCCCGATGAGGGGCTGACGGCGCTGCCAACGGCAGAGAAAGGGAATCTTCAGCCGGCGGTGCAGGGAGAGCGGGGGAAGGGGTGGGCGGTGATGGGGGGGGACGGGGGGGTCGGCAGCCCAACAGTGTTGGGATGGATGGGTGTGAGCCCGTGTGCCACCATGGGGCTGTTGGAGCACAGAGCAGAGCGGGTCTGGGGGGTGAAGGATCAGTGCAATATGGGAAAATAGAAGGAAAGTAAATGGAAAATGAAAGGTTGAAAGGGAAAAGGAAAGGGGGTGGAATAAGTGAGTGAATAGAAGCGTAGAATCATTGAATTAGCCAGGTTGGAAAAGACCTCGAAGATCATAAGTCCAACCACAGCTTAACCATAGTACTCTAATAACCCTCTGTTAAATCGTATCTCAGAGCAAAGAAAAGATAGTTGGAATAAAAAAGGGGAGGGGGGGGTAGGAAAAAATAATAAGAAAAAGGGGGATATAATAATGGAAAGAGAAAAATTGAAGAGAAATGAATGAGGAAAGTGGGAAAAAGAGAGAAAAAAAGAGAGGAAGTAAAAAGCAAAAGGAGGAAAATAAAAGGGGGGAAGAGAAAAAATAAAAAGAGAAATAATTTTTAAATTAAAATAATATAAAATAATTAATAATGATAATTAAAATAATTTAGAGAAAATAAAAAGAATAAAATATGAAGAGAAAATAAATGAGGGGAAAAAAGGAAAATGAGGGAAGAAATAAAGGAGGAGAAAAATTGAAATAAAAATAGGGAAATAGGGGAGAAAAAGGAGAAAAATATAAAGGGAAAAAATAGGGGGAGAAAAATAAAAAGAGGAAAAAAGGGAAAGAAAAAATAAATGAGAAAAAATGGAAAGAGAAAAAATAAAAGAAGAAATTAAAGGGGGAAAAATAAAAGAAAGGGAGGAAATAGAAAGAAATAATGAGGGGAAAAACAGATGAGAATAAAAGGAGAGAAAAATAAAAGGAAAAAACAGAGAAAAATAAAAAGAGGGACTATTAAAAAGGGGGGAGAAAATGGAGGGGAAAAATAAAAAGAGGGGGAAAAAAAGGAGTAAAAACGAAGAAATAAACGAGGGGAGGGAAAGCAGAAGCCGACGGTCGTCGGTGCAGCCCGTGGGGCTTCGCTGCTGCGGGGCCGGGGGGGGGCGGAGGGTCCTCAGCAGCGGCTCCGATCCGCCCGCAGCTCCGGGCCCCCCCCGGCTGTCAGCTCCGCGTTCTCCATCCCCGCCGTGGTGCCGTATTTATGAACCTCGCACCGGGGATGGGTTTTCCAGCAGGTCATCGCAGCCGTTCGCAAACATCTCTTCCCATTTCACCCCCCCTTTTTCCTTCCCGGCCGCCTCCGGCTCAGTTCGGAGATGGGAGAAAAACGGCCCTTGGCGACCAAACGGCCCTAAAAACCCGGAGCAGGGTGAAGGATCTGGGCTGTCTTTGCGAGGAATAAACTCTCATTTTAGGAGCCGATTTGATTCACTTTTCGAGGAACAGATTTTCATGCTTTGCGCATTTATTTCCTAATTTTATTACGCCATTTAATTAGATCATGCACATTGGTTTTATTGTTAAAACATGTCCTTGTTTTCTTTATAACTGGATTTCATGGCACTACGGGGACGTTTAGGAAAATATCACATTCCGGCATCGACCGTCGGAATCAGAGCGAGATCTGAGCTGAGCTGCTGGATCATAAATCACAGCCCAGATGGAAAAAGTGGGATGTGATTCACCACGTGTGGAGTGGAAGGAGGGGATGGGAGCCCTTAGGGCTGAAATCATTGCTTAGGGAACTCAGAGGACAAAGAGGAGTGTGGGTGGTGTCCAATGGTGGCTTTGGTTGGGTGGGAAAGTGGTTGGGTTGGGGTAGAAAAGGGATAAAATGTGGTTCGGGCCTTGGCCATCAGTGTTGGGCATCTCCAATGTGGATGTGTCCATCCAAAGCCCAACTGCTGCCCCAGAACACGGAGTAGGGTTCTGAAAGAGGCCCAAATCCCAACTGTTGCCCCAGAACATGAAGCAGGGCTCTAGAAGAGCAATTCTGCCAAGGGTAAAAGGCAGTGTGAGAATGGGAGTTGGTGGGGCTGTGATGTTTCTGAGCTCAGAGATGGGAGACGCCAAGATGAGATGCTTGCCAGGAGTTGGCTTTGTCCCCCCAGCTCTCTTGGTGCTTCTTGGACATTTATTTTGGGGGAGAAATGCCCCTTTTTCTACCCCATCTCCACGGATACAACCTTCCCCATCAAAGGAAATCTGCAGCCGGAGCACAACCCTATGAGCCAGCAGAGAATCCACACTGAGGAGAGGCACTTTGCTACACTACAGGCCATTGAGAAGGGCAGGATCTGGGGATGGGTTATTGGGGATGAAACCACACTGACAACTTCCCCATCCCTCATTTGAAATCACAGCCAGAGGTAAGGACAGAAGGAGAGCAAGGAGGATTTGCATTTATGGGCTGATAACGGCTGGAGGCTGCAATGGGAAAAGGCTGAAATTTGGCCCCAAATTGGCTTTGAGGTCTCCTCTTGCAAAGAGCCATTTCCCACGTCCCTCCAAACAGCCATGTGCGACCCGAACGGGGCGGATTAACATGGTCCTTAATGGGAGATGGGGAGGAAAGGGAACTCACTGTGGGTCGGAGCAGATGGCTGTGAGCAATGGGGAGAAGGCTCTGGGAACTTCCCTTGGGATGCCTGAGAAAAAGGAAGGGGGGAAAAGAAAGAAATGGGGGGGCGGAGGGGGAAGAAATAGAGGAATTCACAGATTTTTTGTTAAGATACATGATCAGATGGATGGAGGTTGAGTGCAGGAAACTGAGAGCCCGGAGGCTTTGTCTGCGGGTTCCCGAGGGCTGGAGGCTGGTGGGGGGCTGGAAGGGAACCGGCAGGAAGCAGAAATCAATTAGTGCTGGGGAGAACTTGAGCCGGGTCAGACGGAGCCATTTGGAAGGAGGCACGCAGTGAGCAGGGCTGCTCTGTGCTGCAAATCATCGGCGAGAGGCAGCACGTGGGCCCGGCTGGAATTCATCTCATCCTGATCCCAAGCCCTGGGCTGAGCACCGTATGGTGAAGGAGGGGTATTTGGAGGCTCCAGTGCTGATCCTCAAAGGTTGGGGTGGTGGGAGTAATGTAGGGTTCTTTGCATTGGGTGGGTGCACTGCATTGGGATGGAATCGTGGAGTTATGGAGTCATTAAGGTGGGAAAAGAGCATGAAGGTCATCCAGTCCAAGCGCCAACTCATCCCCACTCATGGAGTCACTCGGGTTGGAGAAGAGCAGTAACATCATCCAGTCCAACCATCAACCAACCGCGACCGCAGCCACTCAGAGCCCCACAGAGTCATTTGGGTTGGAAAAGATCTCTGGGATCATCCACTCCAGCCCCAACTCATCCCCACCATCTCCACCACGCTGCACCCCATGTGCTAAACCACACTGTGTGTGCATGGTGCAACCAGTCCTTGTTTTGGGGGCAAAAAGGGGGAGAAAAGGGCTTTGTGGTGATTGCTGGAACATCTTTACTTCTTCTTTCTCCAAGGAGATACCAGGAGGGAAACTAGGGCTGATGCGGCACCCAGACTTGGATCCGCAGCACCTACTGAAGTCATTCCATATTATGCTGAAAGGATAAAATGAAGATGATGGAAGGACCCAGAGGGAAAGAGAGACCCTGGGAGGGTGGGCTGAGGGGTTGGGGGGGAGGGGGGCTGCTCAATGGGAAAGCGCCCCAGGACATCACATCACCTATGGACTGAGATTGGCGTCCAAGGGAGAGGGATCCACCCCATGGAGATGATGACCACAGAGACCAGCTCTATGGGGCAGTGGGAATGGCGCTATTCAGTCTTCATCTTCCCCTCCTGGAGCCCAGAGCCAACACAAAGCATCAGCCCCTCCAGACTCCTCACCCCATGCCATACACTGGGAGAGCTCATTGCCTCCCCCATCTCAAAACCCCCTTTACATCAAACCCCATCTCTCAGCACCCCCCAGCCCTGATTTATCCCCCCATAAAGCACCTCTGCAGCCGGGCTGGATTTGGCCAACTCATTTAAAATTCCTCTCTCTCTGCACACGAAACCATTTTCTGCAAAGTTTAGCCTTGGGGAGATTTATTTCCTTGTTAGCTTCAAGATTTTCCTATTAGCCCATCTCAAAGAAACATGGCTGCATTTTCTCCAGCGCGCCAGCTGTTGTGCGAGATGCAGGTACATATTACAGCCGTCATTAAGCGGGCTGTCATTCCGAGCTTTCTAATTACCGTATGAATAGAGAGGAGCGTGAACACAACGCCTGATTGTTCCACTGCGGCTCGCAAGGGGAAGCAAAAATGGAAGATGCCTGAGCTGCACTCATAGAACTGCAGAGCTGGGATGGAAACCTGAGCCGGGTTCGGCCGCCCACATCATGCCGTGATTTTTGGGGATGGTTTTGCAAAGAAATAAGAAGAAAAGCCCCCAATGCGTTCCCAGCCCTCCCCCTCCCTTCTTTCCTTCCATTCCTAAATGCGTAATGGAACAAAAGCAGAGCAACCAAATAAAAAAGAGGAGGACAAACATATGGCAAAGTGGGTGCGGGGAATGGTTGCAACGTGCCACCGCGCTGCACCCTGGCTGCAGTCATTTCATCATACGGTTTGATTTCTTGCAGTCAGCTCCTTCCCTTTGTTGCATGAAGTCGGCACTGAAATTACCTTTTTTTTTTGAGGAAGGGGGGGCACAAAATAAATAAATAAAGGAATAAAAGAGAAAATCAGCACTGCTGCACTGGGGTCACAAAGAGCCCATCGGCACCGGCGCACTCAACGTCGGCCGCTCCCGTGATTTGCAGCACCTATTACTGTCGTTTTATAGACTGGTGGAGGAATAAAAATGAAAACACAACAAAAGGCAGCACTGAGGTACCGAGGGGCTGGAGGGGGAGATGGAGTTTAGTACAAAATATGGCCCAGAGATAAGCGGAGGGGCAGCAGTGTGGGGCAGAGCCGCGGCCATAGGGTGCGATGGCGAAGGCCAATGCGTGAACGCGATCTGTGTTTCCCTATTGCTGGCAGATGTGCTGTCTGCTCTCCCCCATGGCATGAAACACAGGGGGAAAAAGACCGTGTTCTCCCCATTTTTTGTGTGTTTTGTGTGTTCTCCCCATTGCAGCGCATCCTGCCCCTTGTTTTGTGTTGGAAAGGGAGATGCAAGCATCATGGCTATGCGTTGGAACCATTGGGATCTGGGTTTTATCGACCAGCACTGTCCCCTTCTTGCTCCACTCTTGGGGACATGTTATCAGGATTAATTGCGTCCAGATTCCCCATGTCCTGGCAGGGAGGGAAGGCACAGACACAGCTGGTGGCATTGGTGGGAAATGGGGCAAATCTGGAGGGAAACGGGGCAAATCTGGAGGGAAACGGGGCAAATCTGGAGGCAAAGGGGGCAAATCTGGTACGAAACGGGGCAAATCTGGAAGAAAATGGGGCAAATCTGGAGGGAAAGGGGGCAAATCTGGAAGGAAACGGGGCAAATCTGGGGCGAAATGGGGTTTTACAGGGCAGACAGGTCAGTCCAAGCCTGCTGCCCATGGTGCTGCACATCCTAGAGCCCTCAGATGGGTTTCCTGGGTAATTCATGGAGCCATTGGGGTACAATGGGATGCAGTGGAAAACCAGCACATGTGCCCTTGAGCCTTTGTCTCCAGCATGCAAATATTATGGCAGCGCTACAGGGGGATGTGGAGGGTGAGACCGAGGTAGCAGCACATTAAGGCACGGATGGGAACTACAGCAGCAACCAACCTGAGGGCAATGCTGGGATCCCCATCAAAATGATCCCTAAAACGGGTTATATTTGGGGTTTGCCCTCAGCCTCCCCTCTCCATCACCACATTGAGCGGAGCTGATCCCTTTCAGATCCCATCAGTCCCATCAGCTCCTCCTGCTCCCTTCTCCTCTGTTCAGAACCACTACAGCTGCATAGAACGGGGGGTCTTTCCCCCCCTTTTGGCCCCTCTTTGTTCCTTCCCTGCTCCCACCTGACGGCAGCCCGGTCCTCTGCAGCATCGAGCTGCATTGCCATGGAAACCGCCGCATCCCGACCCGAGGATGCTGGAACAGCAGGAAACAGCTTCCGTGCAAATATCCATCGCCATAAAAGGCCCATAAATAAACGAGCGGAGGAAGCAGGGAGGGGAAAGAGGGGATTATAAAATAAGATAAAATATAAAATAAAATAAAACAAGGGATGGGATGCCGCTGGCGCCTGAGGAGCTCGTTACCTGGAGCTCGTTAGCTGGAGCTCGGCTTTGTCCTAATTATGGCTTTGTGGGATGCGTTAGCAGAGCAAGGACACTGGGCAGGGGTTAATGAGAGCCCTAATGAGGCCCTAATGAGCTTTGTGGAGCGGGGCCTAATTAGGAAGGGATGGAGGGGAGAGGGTCTGTGGGATACAGGCAGCCCCATTGCCTTCATGTTATGGGGTTATGGGGTGCTTGGCATGCCCCCTTTCAGTAAAAAACACTATTTCCCCCCCGCCCCCCCAAAATAGACCAGTGGGCTTTGTATGGCCCCTCCTGGGTTTATATAGCCCGCAATAGGGCAGCGTGGGATTGGCTGGGAGCCCGTCTGGATGCACGGGATTGGCTGGGAACGTGGGTGGATGAGCGGGATTGGCTGGGAGAAGAGGCAGGTGGCAGCACGAGATTGGTCAGAAGCACAACTGGCAGAGTAGGATTGGCTGTAAGGCGCAGCCCCATAGCTGGGGTCTGCCCCATAGGGGAGCGGGGTGGGATGTGGATCTGGGGATGCTGCTGTGGGGCTGGGGATGCTCTATGTGGGAGGGGGACCCGAACAGGGCGCAGCCCTCAGATCAGGGTGCAGACCCCCCCTCCCATCCCTAGGAGATGCTTTGCTTCATCCCAGTTGTGAACTGGGTCGATCCTATAGCGCTGAGGATGGGGATGAAGGCAACGAGACATCATCACACAGCACCCCACAAACCCATGCAAGAAACCACCCCAGCAGGTCCTCACCTCCTCCTTGAGGGCACTTCCCTCCTCCCAACAATGAAAAGAGAAAAGATTTGGGATCCATCTGCAGCACAGGAGCCAATGCAGGCGGGGATTACCCCACTGCAGCATGTGTGAGCATGCAGCATCCCTGCACAACGGAGCTGCGCTCAGGGCATCATGCAGTGGGAGGGAGGAGGAAGAGGAGGAGGAGGGACAGCACTGACCCTGAGCACACTGTGGCCCTGTGCCTCAGTTTCCCCTATGGGGACAAGTGGAGGTGACCACAGAGCTGGCTGTGATTTGCTGTTGGAGCTTTATATGCAGGGCTGTATCCCCCTTGGGGTTCTGTTGGGGTAATTATTGTTTGTGTAAGCGACCACACCTATAACTGAAAGAGCTGTGACCGAGCCCAGCTGGTGTGTGGATTCATCAAAAGGGGGAGATCTGAAAGGGGAAGAAATGCAGAAAGTGAGGTTGGGGTTTTTTGGGGGGCAAAGCCAAATTTCTTGGCAAAAATAGAGCATTTTTTTGGCAAAGCGGAGCATTTTGGGTTGAATTAGATTCTTGCATGGGGATGCTGAACCAAAACTGGGGGTTGAGTGAGGGCAAAGCAAAGTGTGCCCCGTTCCCATAGCACTGTAACTGCTGTGGGGTGCACGGGGGTGATGGATGGGGTGCAGTGTGGGACCCAACCTTTCCCACCTCCATTGTGAAATCGGCTCCATTGGGTGCCAGCCCTGCACAGCTGCTCTCTGTGCAGCTCCCTGAAGGAGGGGTGGGGGGATTTGGGCTGCACCAGCATCCTTGATGGCTCCAGGGATCATCATGGGCTTCATTTGGGAGCAGCAATACCTGGCTATGCCCAGGGTCCAGCTGTGCGTGGCATCCAGCTGTGCCCACCATGGAGCAGCGCCCTGCATCCAGATGTGCCCTGTATCCAGCTGTGCATGGCATCCAGCTTTGCATGGGATCCTGTGCCCATCATCCAGCTGTGTCTGTCATCCAGCTGCACCCAGGATCCAGCTGTGCCCGCGATCCAGCTGCGCCCAGGATCCAGATGTTTCCAGGATCCAGATGTTCTCAGGATCCAGCTGTGCCCAAAGGGGACCCCTCTCCCCTCCCTCCCCGGGTCTGTTCGTGATCCCCAACCTCCAATTCTCTCATTTTCCTTTTGAGAAGGAAGGAAAAAAAGAAAAGAAAACCATTAGGGTTATACAACCGCGTTAAATGTCTCCTGACGGACAAGAAAGGACACGAATCCAACCTTTCATCATTCCCACCCCCAAATAAATCCAGACAAGGTTCCTTTGTAGCAGCTAAGCTGAGACACCTTAACATTTCCCTGCTAGCAAGCTCCAAGTTTCTTTACTCACCATATATTTCCCCTGACAGTTTGTACAGATACTTAAGACACCATATAATTATCATCACAGCTAAAAGGCAAGGGGTGATTTATTTGTGACAAGCACCACCTTTCCATGATGACGCCACTGACACTTACACCAAGGGTTTTTTTGGCATGGGGATGCAAAGCCAGGCTCTTTGCTCTTCAATCTATGGGTTTTTCCCCACTGCTCATCTTCTCCCTGCAGGCACTTTGCTATAGGATGCCCATATCCAGCCCTGGGGTGCCCCCATCCCCAATTAGGCTCTATTGGGTTTGGGATCTGGGGGCTTGCCCCATCCCTTGGGCCGGCACGGTGCTTGCTGTCTGCACGTCTTTTTGACTCTTGGCGTGTGAACAATGCGTGCACTTATCTCAGTACTTATTTAGTGCCCGGCTCCACACCCTGAAATTGCCTGATTATAGCTTTCGGAGCCTGTGTGATGCATTGGGTTAGGCAAACAGATGTGCCAAGCACTCTTGTTGAAAACCCACATCCAGGCAGCAGCTTTCAGCTCTCCAGGTTGTTCCCTTTCTTTTTTTTTTTTTTTTTTTTAATATCCTTTTTTTCTTCTCTCTCCTCCTCTCCCTCCCCCTTTCCCTTGCAGAAGCTCTAATAATTGCCTTCACATCGCTCTCAGCGAGGGTAGGGCCGGGGAGCAGCACTCAATGCTTCAGCCACTTGCCAGTAATTTTCTCTGCAAGGAATGAGCCCCTCCGTAGCCAAGAACTCATGACTCTTTGGCCTGGTTGTCTCCTTGCCTGGAACAAACCCATCCCCTCCCCTCCACCAGCCGATGCTGAGGTGGTTTCTCTCAACCCATGACCTCGTTGGGTGCACGTATCCATGCAGGGATGGTGAGCAAGGCTGGGCATGGTTGGTGCCTTCACCATCTGCTGTATCTCTAAGGCACCTCCTGACCCTGCCTCCATCTCAAAAGGAGAGGGCAGGTAGAGCAGGGGATGGTTTCAGCCTGGCATGGTCCATAGGATGCTCTACCCTCGCCATGAGGTGTTAACTTGACCAGTGTCCCATTGGAGATAAATGGACACTTCATAAGGGCCACCTGTGCTGTCTAAGATGGAGAAATCAGCACTCAATGAGGAACTGTCCATTGAAAGTAAATGCTTTTGTGGCTGTTGATTGAGAAGATAAAGGCTTACCTGAAGGGATAAATAGAGATTTGGAAGGATCCTGTTGTTCCTCCAGGTCTTCCTCCCAAGTCAGGCTGCCACTCATCCATCAGGACAAGAAACCTCCTCACGGGGAATGAGCCCCAAGAGACCTGAGCTGCCCAAACTCAGACCAAACCTCAGTGATGCTGCTCCCATCAGCCTTGAGCTCTTGTGCACAAGGCATCACAGAGCTGTGTTCATGTGTGTCACATGTAGCTTGGGCCACTTGGTTGGGATGGGATGGGGATGAAGATGGCATGGCATGGCATGGTACAGTATGGAATGGGATGGGATGGGATGGGATGGGATGGGATGGGATGGGATGGGATGGGATGGGATGGGATGGGATGGGTTGGGACGGGATGAGTTACTCTATGGGACCCCAAGCCAATGAGTTGGACATCCACTCATTCATGCATGGATCATTCCCATTCAGCCCTCAGTTATCACTGTGTTTCAAGGATGATGATGATGATGGGTGATGGATGCTCCCCACCGTATTCCTCCTCCCATCCTATTGTGCCACCATAGCTGCTATTTCCAGCACAGAATATTCTCCCTCTTGCTTTAAGAAGCCACAGCTCTCTCCCTCCCTCTTCTGTGCTGGTTCTAACCCTGCCTGCCCTCCTTTGCCCACTCTCACGTGCACTGACGGGCTCAGACAACTCCTCTCCCAGCAGCAGCTACCGCAGCCTTTTGAGTCACCGCCACGTTCCCATGTGCCCCGGAGAAGATGGGATTGCAACGCTCAGCTCAGCACCTTCGCCTCCCATTTGCATCAGCGATCTTCCCTCGGAGTGGCAAACTAATTCCCTTGGAGTGCTGAATTAATTCCTTTGGAGTGCTGAATTAAGCCCGTATATCCCAGCTTAGCTCCAGAACAGAGCTCTTCCCTGCCCCACCTCCCTCTGGCTTTGAAAGCTATTCGAAAAATGCCCTGGAATTGAACCAACGCTCTGTGGCACATTAAATAAATGAATAAATAAAGATTCCAAGGCAAGATTTAAAAGGGGAAGGTCTGCTCCCTGCAATGGGACTGGGGCATTATATACCTATGGGGGTCCATAAATGAGAGGGGTGGATGGAACCCCTCCTTCACTTGATGTGAAATCCCACCATGGAGTCGCCCCGTGGCCCATTGAGGCGCTGTGTGTTCTGGATGGTTCCCCTTGGCTCCCAGCATGGCAGCAGGGAAGCCAAGGACAATTCACCTGCGCTATCTCGGGTACCGATCAGCAGTGATTCACGCTCTGCAGGTGCCTCTTCCTCCCCTCTGATTATAACGGAGCTTTTGCTATCTAAGCCTTATCACAGACCGGTCCAACCTGCACCGCTGCTTCTCAGCACCTCTTCCAGGAACGATTCAAGGAGAAAAATGCTGAGGATGACCACCTACATTAATGATAACTGAAGCCCAATGCTGAGCTCTGTGTGAGGAGTATGTGATCTGATATGTCTCAGAGTACCAAAGGGCCTTGGAGGTATGATATCAAAACCCCCTCATTCTTTTCCTCTCTAAAAGGACTGGGGTTCCTCCATCCCTTTTAGGTGGATCCCATCTCAACTGCATTGGGTGCAGCACGACATGGTGATTACCATTGGATGGGATCAGGGATAAGTTTGGAAGTGGAAGTGATGTCCCACCTGGATGACTTCCACCCTTTCCCCACAAGCTCAGGAACTGATGATTGAAGGGCAGAGGTTGGCCAACGTTGTGGTGGAGAGGAGCGAGGTGTCCTGCATTGCACGCCTGTGGCTTTGTGGTGAGTTCTCCCCAGCCCTGTGTTGTTCTTGGCCCAACACCTGCAGGGACCAGCAGGGATCCATAGCTGTATGCACAAAATCTGCCCTATCCCAGAGGCTCTTTAAATAAGAAAAGAAAAAGAAAACACCCAACGCCAGGACGGCAAAAACAAGGAGAAAGACCTTGGGTGGCAAAACCACATGTTTATAGCCCTCAGGCTTTGACAGTTCGTTGGCTTTAGAGCCTTTCTAGCTCCAGAGAAATAGGAGGCAGCCAGCTCCCAAAAAGATGTCATTGCCAGCATCTAAGGAGACGCATTTTTGGCAGGCCGTCTGATGAAGACAGACCTTGTGTCACCACAAAGAGCTCCTCAGCTGCCCACAGCTGGCTTGGACTCCCTACTCTTCTCCAAGGCTTTTCCCTTGGGGAAGGGTGCTGGAATGCAGGGAGGAATGTGAGAACCTGAGCCCGCGACCACGTTGAGTCATGGCCATGGAAGATGACTGCAGGCCAAGCTGCTGCCTGAGCCTTCGGCCTCTGCTCACAGTGGTGGTTTTCTGCTTTGTTTTGGTCTCCCTGAGTGGAAATCCTCCTCTTGACCGCCTGGGGTCAGAGGGAGCCTGCAGAATTTCGGGCTTTGATGGGGGAAAGCGGAGGCGTGAGGTCTCCATGAGGTCATGAGTTTTGTTGGACCCAAAAGGAGAGATGGATCCAACTGGGGAGTGAGGCTTTGTGTTCTGCACAAGGAGCTGGGGCTGATGGAGTCATCTTGAGACCCACCCCCAGCTCCTCTGTTCTGGGCTGAAGTGTGTTTTCCTTCATGTATGTGCAACATCCCAAGTCTTGATGCTCAGCTTCAAGCCCCCACACCACACCTGGTGGCACTGAATCTTCAAGGGATGCTGGGGCTAGAGAGTTCCAAAAGGACCCAAAAGAAGATCTGGGAAATCCATCAGGAGAAATGATGCCAGGGCAATGGCAGCACAATCTCTCATCTGGGGATGTTGTCAGGGTTCCTGCCCCATGGACTCATCTATCCCTGAACTGTACTGTACCTTTTATGCCAATGGCTGGCTGGAAAACTCCTCTGCATCCCATCCTATCCTATCCTATCCTATCCTATCCTATCCTATCCTATCCTATCCTATCCTATCCTATCCTATCCTATCCTATCCTATCCTATCCTATCCCATCCCATCCCATCCCATCCCATCCCATCCCATCCCATCCTTTCTCCCTCCAGTAATATATATTTTATTGCATTCTCCATCCTTGGAAGCTCTCAAGACCAGAATGGACCAAATTCTGAGCAACCTGTTTGAGCAGGAACTTCATCTGGAGACCTGTGATCCCACCCAGCTCAAACTCCCCCCAGTCCAACGCAGACCCAGCCCTGATTTCCCTACCACCCCTGCACAGCATCCTAAACTATCCAACACCACACTGCACATCCAAAGCACTCTGCAGGAGCTGTTGCACAAGCAGAAGGATGAGCAGCGTGTAGACCTAAATAAAAGACACAAAGCTCTCCTCTGTCCCCCCCAGGGCAGTTCTAAGCCACCCCAGCCCCAAAGGCTCAGTCGTGTTTTGGGGATTGCCTGGCACAGGGCCCTGCCTCGTGGTCGTGTTGGGCTGAATCAGCTCAGGGCATTGCTTCTCCTGACATGCCTAATTGATACCTTTAGGTCCAAGGTGTCATTAAAACGCTTGGATAATCGCTTCGGCTGCAGGAGCCGGACTGTCAGTTTATAGAGAGTGATTAATGCATCCAAAATCCAACGCGGGCTGTGGGCGGTGGGGCAGGGGGCTGCAAGGGATGGGAACTCCATGGGAGGGGTCCCAGAGTGGGGGTATCCCTGGGGGCTCCATCCCAGCACCCCCCCCCAACCCCCCCCTCGGGCTGCCCACGCTGCTTGGGAGCAGAGATGACGACTTCTCATTTAATCTTTGTTTTATTAGCATCAAACAGCCAGAGTCTTGTAAGTACATGTGTTCTCCCATTGACGCGGGGCAGCCCTTTGATGCTGATTTACGGTGGCGAGGCGCAGCTGATCCATAATTGTACCCTAAAATAGGGGGGATATTAAGGCATTAAGGGCATTTCTGCAGAGCCAAGCCATCCGCTCCCCCATTTCTACTATGTATTGCTATGCTTCTCCCAAGGGAGAGAGGATGGGAAAGCAGGGATGTGCCAGGGGTCCACACTGCCGTGTCCTTGGTGGGGGGGGTGAAAACTCCACCTGTGACGAGGTGCTTTGGGATGCCCAGCATGGGACAAAGAGCAGATTGAGCTACAAGCCTTGATTTTCTGCTTAGCACCAAGCAGAAGCTCTGCAACAAGTAGGTCAGCCCATAGCATTCATGATGATTACTCCAGGACTGGGTGCTGGCAGTGAGAAATGGGGTGCATTGGGGCATCTCTGTGTGCACAAGGAAACCTTCTGGGACATCTTTGGTGTCCTCTTCCCATTCATCTAATAACCCATACCAATACCCCTCCACACACCATATCTCACTGCAGGACCCCTCAAGGGGGTGGGGAAATTGAGGCGTGATGCATTAATTCATACAAGTGCAGGGGGACAGCACAGTGCAGTGAGTTGGTTATGGATGGGGAAACTGAGGTGAGCAGAGGGGGGTGACGTGATAACATCACAAAAGCCATTTGGCATCCCAGAGCTTTTGCTCCTTTCTCATTTCTCCTCTCCCCATCACTGCTGTTCCCCCTCACTTCTTCCAATGGATCATTGGCTGAAGTCAGAGATCCCCCGAGCAATGAGCTCATGGACCCGGGGACGTGGGGATGTGTCACCTCATGGGGTCACCCCCAGCCAAACCCCATGGGTCTGCATCTCACCTGGTGGCGCCGGGCCCGGCTGCATCCAAAGGCAGCAGATTTACAGCCATCGTCACTCACTGTCAAATTAACAGCTAAGGCAAAACAGGGAGAAGGAGCTGCATGCTTCCTCAGTCCTCATCCTTAATTCCTTCACTGTCTTTCTTCCCCCCCCCCTCCAAACCCCCCAACATAAATGTTCCCTTGGGCTGCCCTTCATCTCAAAGCAGAGCTTTCAGGGCAGGACCATCCCGTTTGGGACACCCATCCATGCAGAACCCCCCTGCCTGCGCCGTGCCAGATTTATCCCCGCTTTGAAACATAAATGTCAAGTGATGGGGCTGTGTAAATTACTTTTAATAAGAATAATGCCGCGTCTGGCTGGCACATTAATGCATGTATTACCCATGCTGAGCGTGGAGGGCTCGGCGGGATGCTGAGTGCTTCAGACTCTTCTCAAAATGCTCATCAGAGGGAAATCAGCGTCACCCACCCACAAAGTGCAGCTCAGTGCCTTAATGCTGCATACAGCGAGCAGAGGGATGCACACAGCAGCGTGCTCATATCCCATTGGGAATAAAACCTGCATCCCATTGGGACACAAAGCCTCCATCCTGCTGGGACAAAAAGCCCACATCCCATCGGGACACAAAGCCCACGTCCCATTGGGATCCATTTCTTCCCTATGACACAAAGCCACACTCAGCCCTCATTCTCCCCCCATCCCCAGGCAGATTTCCAGCCCTCCTCACCTCCACCCTATCCAAATACCCGCAGGTACTATGGCCCCTTCCACCATCCTCTCATGTCGGCCCACTCTGAATGAAGGGCTTTGACACTGTTGAGCCTTCTTTACGCTCTGAGCAGTTTGGAGAGTGTTTTTCTTGCCACAGCCTCATGCACCGCTGAGGCATGAGCTCTGCTGCTGCCTCATTGCATCCGCGGGCTGGAGGGCTTGGGAAAGAGATGGATTTATGGATCCCTAAAAGTGATTTATGCTTGGAGCAGAGCAGCCCAGTGGAGTTCCCCCACGCACGCACACCTCCCCTCTGTTGAAAGTTTGAAGATGAATTCACACACACACACAAAAAATAGATCAAATAAAAACAGGACACCCCCCTCCCAACACACACACACCCCCCTCCTCAGCCTTCCAACTGCCAACGCTGCGGCTATAATTACCCAACCTGTAATCAAGGTAATTTGCATCCAGCACGACCCAGCGTTGCACATGCCCGGCTGAATTTTCCATCCCGCTGCAATCCTGCAGAGCAGGGCAGAAACATTTTTATAAGGAAAATCCTTCTGCCACGTCATGGTGTTGCTCGGGGGTTGTGCAAGCAGACGGCGCTGGGACGGCGGCTGCACCATCTCTGCTCAATGGAAGCAAGAGTTTTGCAACGTGCTTTCTCCCAGGGGATATAAACCTGTGGGGTTGTTTTCCCTTTTGCTGCAGAGCTCTGTTAGGTTTATCTGGACACGTCCCTCAGCCTGTCCCGATAGGGTTGAAGTGTTATTTCCAATCCATGTAGTCATTGTTACATGTGGGGTTCCTCCTCTATTTGGCACCGATCTGCCTACAAAACCTGCACTGAACCCATTCAGGAGTTGCGCAAATTTGCACTGTGCTCTGTATGTGTCCATGAGAGCCCACATATAAATCCCCCCTCGATGTCTCTGAGACCTGTTGGTCGCATTAATATCAGCACTGAGCTAAAAGGTCTCCAAGGTAATTACATTCCTGCAGTGTTGATGTAACCGGGTGAAGACTCAGGGCAGCATTTCTGTCCCGGGGAGCCCTGGGTGAGCTCCACACCAGCACAACCTTTGGATCCTCCCTACCAGAGCGAGACATTAATACTGCCCAAAGACCGGAGGAGAGCGCACCCAGAGTGCACACCATGGCAAATGGAAAATCCATTTATCTGGGTCTGCTTTGGCATTAGCAAGGCTCTGTTCATAGAGACAAGCTGTGAATGTACTGGAAAAAGCATTTCCTCCATCCCAGGACTCGTGAATGGCTCATTCCCTGCTGCTGGCTTAAGTAGCACCCAAAAAACACATGTACCACGTCTTGGCGAGCATTCACCCAACACCAAGTTCACCCAACACCAAATTCACTCAACACCAAATTCATCCAACACCAAATTCACCCTACACCAAATTCACCCAACACCAAATTCACCCAACACCAAATTCACCCAACATCAAATTCACCCAACACCAAATTCACCCAACACCAAGTTCACCCAACACCAAATTCACCCAACACCAAATTCACCCAACACCAAATGCACCCAACACCAAATGCACCCAACACCAAATTAACCCAACACCAAGTTCACCCAACACCAAATTCACCCAACACTAATTGCTCATCAGTGCAACAAGTTGGCTATTAGGTGCAGGAACCCACTGTGCATCCTATGGGGATGAAGACGACCATCCTCACAACCCCTTCCCAGCACCCCCCTCCCATTTGGACCAGTACCAGAGCAGCAGTGCAGAACTCGCTGCAAGGAGCGAGTTGCCAGCTCCACCCCAGCTCGTAAATCAGCGTCCGTCCCACGGCCCCACGTTATCATTCATCTCCATGTCCACACAAATCACTGCAGCTGATGGCTGCCGTCTGCAGAACACGGCTTTTTGCTGGATAACGTGGCATTAGGAGCTGGAGGGAGAGGCCGTTTTTAAAAGCTGACAGTAAAGTGTTTAACAGGGTGGCTGGTAATTTATTTTAATATAAGTTCAGCGGAGGAATGACAGGGGGAAAGTGAACGTGCTGGTTCCCGACTTGCTGAGAATTGAGTCGTTTTGCTGGACAATAATTGGTGGTTTCGGCTCCGAAATTTCTTTTCTTGGTGCATTTCTTTATGATGGCAACAGCTGTCAAGGAGAACCTCCTCAGCTTCCACGGATGGGAGATGAGGATTTGGGTGGTGGTGTAGAAAGGGCAAGAGTCTTGCTTCTTGGCAAGAGTCTCCTTTTATAGGATGGGGGATCGGGGTAGTGGGAGTGGAAGAGCCAAAACATCTCACAAGGCAGGAAGGATGGCCCCAGCCTTGGCCTGGCTCATGTTCCACCTGGTGGGACCAAGATCATCCATAGTTCTGTAGGATGAGCTCTTGGCTTGCTGGAATCAATGGGAGAACTTGTGGTCTGCTCTCAGTGGGTCTCATATGGCCTGGTCACCACCAGAGGATAGAATCATAGATTCATAAGATCACATGATTGGAAAGGACTTACAAGATCATCTAGTCCAAACTTCCTCCCTTTATCATACCTACAGAAAACCAGTAAACCATATCTCCTAGCTCCCTATCCAGACTTCTATGGCCCCATCCAGGATGTCCATGGCTGAACCATCACAGTGCTTGGCCTCTGGAAGAACCAAGGTTCCATTGCCCTATATGATCACTGAGAAGCACTGTGAGATATATGAGGCAGACCTGGCCTATGCAGCACATTGTGGATCCTTCCCAAAAGAAAGAGTTACAGACACAGAGGAAAGTTATTTCCATTTCAGATGCAATTCCTGCAGGATGCCAACGATACCCAACAACATCCATGCTCCTCTTGCTCTGTGCCCGACTTGATGGGCACCTCCAAAATCAACAGGGTGAGTCAATGTCTTCTGCTTGATGAATAGATATCAGTGGCAAAAAACAGGTACATTTTGCTGCCTTTATCAGACCACCAAAGCATTTCCCAGAAGAGGAACCCCTGGCCTCCATTAGCTCATCTCCGAGTAGAGTCCTCCAAGCTTATAAATTTTTCAAGTGCAGAATCTCTGGGGATGGCTGATGAAATACAGCCCTGGTTGCTGGGAAAAAAAAAAAAAAAAAAGGGAAAAAAAAAGAAAAAAAATAGTATTAAATTCTGTTGCTCATAGGGGATGTGGAATCTCTGATGCTGGAAGACCAGCTCAGGCAAATCTCCATCACAAGGAGCCAAATGGGTGACTTGGATCCATCCCATCAGCTGTAGCTTCAGGATTACGTTCCCTTGGCTCTGGTGAAAGTACTCACCTCCTTCATGTGTTTGGTTGGATTTTACAAGGTTGAGGAAAGCTCAGTAAATATTTGAGAGCCGCATGATGCCCAGTAACCCCACATCTACCCTTCCTACAGTGGTAAAAACACCCTCTTATCAGAAAGCACTTCAACCAGAGTGGTTGGGATGCTTTGCTAGGGAAATCACTGCCATTATCTCCATTTATAGAATGGGAATCCAGGGCACTGGGAGCAGAAATGATGTGGCTGAGGTCACCAGCAAGCCAATGGCAGAGCCAGCAGTGAGCAAGCAGCAGATAAGCTGTCGTGGGACTTCCAGCCCTCTCCAGAGAAGGATGAGCTGGAAACTCAAAGCTCTCCAGAAGCTGTGGCTCTTCTCTGGTCTTCTCCTTGGCTTTTCTGCCTTGATGGGTTTAACAGCATCCAACCCTTTCCCTTAAGGAAGGATGTTGTGTGGTGGGAATATGGTACAATAATGGTGTCGGTGGGCTCAGTAAACTTTGCCCTCTCCTGACAACATGCGCCATTGCAGCTTCGGGGATCTGCAAGCTGTGGGGCAAAACAAGAACAGAAATCCCCATAGATACACACTGCTTTACCTTCTCCTCCATAAATACAGCTCAGCCTGTCCCAGCTGTGAGAAGAGACAGATCCAGGGGCTGAGGGGGGAACGGATTTTGCAGATGTTACAGCAGAAGGCATTTTGTTAAAGAGAGATCCAAGCACACAGGGGCTGGCAGATCATTCCTGATGTCTGGGTTTATGAAATACAATGGACAGCAGTGTGCTTCATAAGGATCCCTGTCTCTGCAGTGTCTGCAGCACAGTGTGCTTCTTTTTTTGGCAAGAAGAAACACGGTGTGAGCTGTATGGCTCATCCCCAGGGCTTACTCATGGAGTCCCAGGGTGGTGTCATCCACACACAAACAGAAAACTCCCCTGTCCGACTTTCATCCCAGCGTGATGACGGGGGCAGAATGAACTGGCTTTGCTTCCCAAATGTATCCCCAGTCCCCATAAATCCCACCTGGAAAGAAATGCTGAGCAACCCCATAGGACATTGCTAAGACCCCCAGTAGCAATCCAAGCATGGCACCGTGCAGACATGGAGCCAACAAGGAGCTGATGGTTGCAGAAGGGTTCCTTAAATCCCATTTACACCCTTAAGTCATTTTCTTCAACCAAAGATGAGGCATCACCAATCTCTTCTGCGTCCTCACAAATCACAGAGCCAAAGGTTTGTGTGCCCCAGATCCTGGGCACCCTTTGCTGGGTCGGTGCCATCGGATGCCTGTGGTGCTGCAGAACTGGTTGGTGTGTGACCAGCCCCAGCAAATGAAGGGGTTGCATTTCCTTTGCTGTCCCCTCATCCAACACTACTCACCCTAATCCGGCGCAGTGACGCCAGCAGCGTTGTGCTGGGAGGAAGCGCCGTGCCTTGCTTTGCTTCCCCAAGCTCCAAAATCTCTGGGTGAGATCCTGATTCTCAGGATGTGACTCTTTCAAGGCGGGTTCTGCTCAGCTCCTGACTCCTCCTGGGGCAGCAGTGCTGAGGGCCCTTTGCATGCACGTCCCCACTACCAGCATATCCAGCCCTGTTAGATACTGAATGTGATGCCCTTTGAATGCCTACACATATGGAGACCAAATCTGCTGCTGAGGGTGCCCCAAGCCTGGAGGTGCTCATGGCCATGGGTAGAGCCCTGGGTACCTGATCTGGTGCCTGTTGTAGTGAGGGGGTCTGGACTGTGTGATCTGTGAGGTCCCTCCCAAACCAACCATTCTATAATACTGTGATTATGTGATCTCTTGCTCTCTTGTTTTCACCTCTAGGGAGGGAAGGGAAGGGAAGGGAAGGGAAGGGAAGGGAAGGGAAGGGAAGGGAAGGGAAGGGAAGGGAAGGGAAGGGAAGGGAAGGGAAGGGAAGGGAAGGGAAGGGAAGGGAAGGGAAGGGAAGGGAAGGGAAGGGAAGGGAAGGGAAGGGAAGGGAAGGGAAGGGAAGGGAAGGGAAGGGAAGGGAAGGGAAGGGAAGGGAAGGGAAGGGAAGGGAAGGGAAGGGAAGGGAAGGGAAGGGAAGGGGTATGGGAGGGGAAAGGAAGGGGTATGGGAAGGGAAAGGAAGGGGTATGGGAAGGGAAAGGAAGGGGTATGGGAAGGGAAAGGAAGGGAAGGGAAGGGAAGGGAAGGGAAGGGAAGGGAAGGGAAGGGAAGGGAAGGGAAGGGAAGGGAAGGGAAGGGAAGGGAAGGGAAGGGAAGGGAAGGGAAGGGAAGGGAAGGGAAGGGAAGGGAAGGGAAGGGAAGGGAAGGGAAGGGAAGGGAAGGGAAGGGAAGGGGTATGGGAAGGGAAAGGAAGGGGTATGGGAAGGGAAAGGAAGGGAAGGGAAGGGAAGGGAAGGGAAGGGAAGGGAAGGGAAGGGAAGGGAAGGGAAGGGAAGGGAAGGGAAGGGAAGGGAAGGGAAGGGAAGGGAAGGGAAGGGAAGGGAAGGGAAGGGAAGGGAAGGGAAGGGAAGGGAAGGGAAGGGAAGGGGTATGGGAAGGGGTATGGGAAGGGGTATGGGAAGGGGTATGGGAAGGGGTATGGGAAGGGGTATGGGAAGGGAAGGAGTATAAGAAAGGAAGAGGAATGAGAAAGGAAGAGGAATGAGAAAGGAAGAGGAATGAGAAAGGAAGAGGTATGAGAAGAGAAGGGAAAAGGAATGAGGGGAATGAAAAAGGGAAGGAAATACTTCCTTTAATGCTAGAAATTGAATGCCCTAGGAGCAAATACCCAAAGTTCCTTCCTTTATGGTAAACATGAACTGAGGGCCACAACCACCTGGGTGTAGGTTGGCCCAGCCTCAAACAGAAGCCGGACTGCCTTACACCATCAGTGCGTTTGTCCAAGGAAGGCCCCTTGACTCCTGGTGTTTCCTGCTCTCAGAGCTGAGAAGTTCCTGCAAGATCTCCCCTCTCCCAGCTTTGGCCAAACCTGCATTTTCCTGTCTGTGTGCCCAGGGGTTGACTCTTGGCTTAGTCAACCCAGCAGAAATCTTTCTTTTGGCTCTAGCATCAACCAGAAGGATCCAAGTGTGCATTGAAGAATAAACCACTTTAAATTGCTGGATTATGGAGGGAATTTAGCTCTTATTTCTGCAGAGTCTCTCCTCGCTGCTCACCACAGATTGGGTAAATCAGAGCCCCTAAGACGAGTTGGGACTTATTGGGACAGGCCTTGAACCGCTAACGAAACTCAGAAGAGAATGTGAATGGAAAGACTAGAAGTGGGAAAGACAAGAGTGGGAAGCATGGATGGAATGGGCTGACTCCATTGCTGTGCTGTGCTGGGATTCCTCCTGGATCCTGTTAGACCAAGCAACTCAGTACATCAGCCACAGGAAGGGAAATCAAACCCTTCCATGGGACTGGAAAGAGTCAAAATTAAAAGTAAAAATGGAGAGAAAATAAAAATAGTAATTAAAAGTCTTATATGATGAATTAATCTCTGCTTCTTTCTCTCCTTCTTTGGGTAGAAAAGCCTGGGGCAATGCAGGGAGAGAGTTTTGCCCCCATCCCCACCTCTCCTATTTCCCAATTGTCTCCACATGGACCAGTTTTCAGAGGACTCTGCCCAAATTTCATACCCTGAAATACAGAGGGATCAAAGCAGATTTCACTCACGTCTTTAAGAACCAACAAGTTCATCCCTGCTTGGCTTGGGCACCACAGAGGCTCTGGGGATGGACAGGAACTTCTGTACCATTCCCTGGTGATTCTCAGTCCTTTGGGACATGACATCCCTGGGCTGGAGGTCACTCAGCCATTTGCTGCCATTTTCCTCTCTACAGACATGGAAAATGTTGTTGTAGCAATGGAAATAACTGATAGGAAAATGTCCCAAAGAAAGGGGAAAAAGGCTCAAATTTGGGGGGAGGGGAGAAAGGTCTGAGAGTATTTCCAGAGGCAATGAGTCATGGGAAAATCCGTTGTTTGACTGGAAAAAAAACATTAAATTAGCCATACAAGACATGACGGAGAGGGAAGGTTCCCTCAGCTCTGCCAACTGAAAGCAAATTTAGTTGTGGGTGTGTAAGTGGGCGATTTATTTAGTTTGTTAATCAGTTCACATAACCACAGCCAATCTCGTTACCCTCCGCATACGCACCCAACCAAGCTCCTCTGATGGCTCTCAGGCTTCTTCCATCCATCTCCCCATGTCCCCTCATTTTATTTCCTCTTTTTGAGTTATTTTCGCCCAAACCGAGTCCTCTTGGCTGCAATTATTAACAACACACACTATCTCCAGCCATTGATCCTCCAGCAAAACCCCCATCTGACCCAAGAGGGAGTTTGGTTTAAACCCAACAAATGTACCTTTTTCCCACTGAGAGGACAATCCCATGGGAGTAATTTCTCTTCCTGTTGGTGTGTTCCATTTTATTGGGTTTGTTGACAAATTTAGGAGCTCCAGCACTTTGTAAGGGCAGAAATCTTCCATGGAGGGCCACTGTGAGAGGGCAAAGTGTAGGGCAGAATCCATCTCTGCTCATAAGTAGGGAAGAAGACAAGAACCCCATCGGATGGTGAGCAGAAATGCTGTTCCTTTCCCCATAACAAAGCCAAATAAAACAGCACAGCAATCCTTGAGCTGGAAACGTTGTTTAGGAAATCAGTTCTTTTGGCAACTGGGCAAGAAGAAAGGGAGAAAGTGCAACAACTGAAAGTCAAGTGAAATCTTCCCACCAAGAAATAATTTATCCAAGATTTCATCTGCAGGCACATCCAAAAGCAATTACACGAGCCTCGTTACCATTATTTATTGAACCATCCCCTCTAGCTAGAGAAAAAAAAGCAAAATACATAACTAGAATGAGAGGAAAATCCTCCCATAAAAATACTTGAAAATCCTCAAGTGCAGCCGAATGATGTAAATGGAAACAGCAAACCGTGCTGGAAAGCAAATGTAATCCTGAGGGTTATAATATCTAACCTGGAAAATGGGAAATATACCAGAGATTAAACACTGGGTGCTGTTGTAGGGCCACCACGTTGCCTTCCCCTCTCCCCCACCATGCACCTATAGGGGAGGATGCAGAGCATCAGGGGATTCCAAGATCTACATTTGCACATGGAGCACACTGGGATGGATGGAATGATGGATGGATAATTGTGTGTTTTATTTCCTTTTTGATTATTTTTGTTCTGTTTTACATATACATATACAAGGACATTGGAAAAAGGGATATGGGGAAGAGGGCAGGGAGCAATCTTGGGGCATAGAAAGGAGATTTGGGGGGTTGGGTGGAGGGAAGAAGAGAAGGAAGGAAAAAGAAGAAGAAGAAAAGAAAAAGAAGAAATGAAAAAGAAAAGCAATAAAAGGCAGGAAAAGAAACAGAAAGAAATGAATTTTTAAGAAAGAAATTAAAGGGAAGAAAGAAGGAAAGAAGGAAAGAAGGAAAGAAGGAAAGAAGGAAAGAAGGAAAGAAGGAAAGAAGGAAAGAAGGAAAGAAGGAAAGAAGGAAAGAAGGAAAGAAGGAAAGAAGGAAAGAAGGAAAGAAGGAAAGAAGGAAAGAGAGAAGGAGAAAGAAAGAGAAGAAGGAGGAAGAGGAGAAAGAGAAGGAGAAGGAGAAGGAGAAGGAGAAGGAGAAGGAGAAGGAGAAGGAGAAGGAGAAGGAGAAGGAGAAGGAGAAGGAGAAGGAGAAGGAGAAGGAGAAGGAGAAGGAGAAGGAGAAGGAGAAGGAGAAGGAGAAGGAGAAGGAGAAGGAGAAGGAGAAGGAGAAGGAGAAGGAGAAGGAGAAGGAGAAGGAGAAGGAGAAGGAGAAGGAGAAGGAGAAGGAGAAGGAGAAGGAGAAGGAGAAGGAGAAGGAAGGAAGGAAGGAAGGAAGGAAGGAAGGAAGGAAGGAAGGAAGGAAGGAAGGAAGGAAGGAAGGAAGGAAGGAAGGAAGGAAGGAAGGAAGGAAGGAAGGAAGGAAGGAAGGAAGGAAGGAAGGAAGGAAGGAAGGAAGGAAGGAAGGAAGGAAGGAAGGAAGGAAGGAAGGAAGGAAGGAAGGAAGGAAGGAAGGAAGGAAGGAAGGAAGGAAGGAAGGAAGGAAGGAAGGAAGGAAGGAAGGAAGGAAGGAAGGAAGGAAGGAAGGAAGGAAGGAAGGAAGGAAGGAAGGAAGGAAGGGCTGATGGATATCTATGCAGATGGATGGATGAAAGGATGAATGAAAGCATGGATGGATGGATGGATGGATGGATGGATGGATGGATGGATGGATGAATATTTAGGCAGGTGGAAGGAAGGAAAAGAGAAAATGAGAAGTTTGGAGCAGGTTCTCCTCGGCTGACGGCATTGGGACATGCACAAATGGCACAGAAATCTCTTCCCATTCCCATTGGCACCGAGAATAACACTCAGGGCTGCTTTATTACTATTGCTATTATCATTGTCAGTATCATCGTTTTCTTTCTCGGGAAGCCCCGGATCCGGTGGAAAAGAACTCGATGAGGTTTGGAAGAAGGCGAGACAAAACGCGGGTACTTCAATGGAATTAAAATTATAATAACAATAACAACAACAACAACAACAATAACAGTAATAAACCCATAGCCTGGAGAGTTTCCTTCTTTAATAAACGATCAGGATCGATCGTTGCCTATTTGTGTTTCTAACCCTAAATGTGCTCTCTGAGATGCCCAGAAACGCGGACTGAGTGCGATGCGCCGTCGCGGATCTCTCCCGTTGGGTCTCACATTAAAATTCCCGAAGGATGGACGTAAATAAAGATACCCAGAAAAAACATAACCCAACCCGCATATAACGGTGTTTATTTCAGAGTATTTTAAGGGGGGGATTTTCTGTCTTGGAGGAAAACCGGCACCTTTGAGCCTCGAGGAGCCGCGCAGGGATCCGTGATCCATCTCTGCTTTAAAACAGCCTTTTAAAGCAGTTCTGGTTTAGATGCTTTTCCTTCTCCCACCCGAAACTCCTCAGGGTCTCCTCTCTCCGAAGCAAACATCACTTTTGGGGAGAAAAGCGCCGATAATGGGGCATTTCACGGATTGTTCGCTGCTTAAGTGTTATCTCCGGGAGATCCATCCGTAATTACGGATATCCTCAAATCAAAGTGCGGAACTGCACACAGCAGAGAGCGATCGTTTCTGGGGCTTATTTGTATATATATTTATATATATATATAACCTCATTTTAAACGATTTCTCTGCTCAGTTTCTGAGCCGACGAGGTTCGAAGCAACGTTAAAAGAAGGCTTTGGGGTTTGGTTCGTCGGTTCTTTCTCTGAGTGTCAATTCGCTGCGACGTCGCAGAGGTGGGAATAAAAGGGGGGGGATAATAAAAAGAGGGAAAAAGGGGAAAAAAAGAGGGGAAAAGGGGGGAGGGAAAGGAAAAAAAGGGAAGGAGGGAAAGGAAAGAAAGGACTAATAAGGGGGAAATGGGAAAAGAAAGGGGAAAAGGGGGAGAAGGAAAGAAAAGGGAGAAAGAGAACAGAGGGGAAAAATGAAAGAAAAGGGGAAAAGGCAAGAAAAGGAGAATAAAGGAGGAAAAGGAGAAAAAAGAAAGAAAAGGGGGGGAAAAAGGAAAGGGAAATTATTTGGGGAAGGGGAAAAATGTCTGGAACAGTAAATGGGCTGGAAAAGTGGGATGGAAAAGCTGTGTTAATTTGGAGAGTGGGGAGGTAGCAAAGAAATCGGGGGCGGATCTGGGGGAGCCCAAAGGCAGAGAGAAAACACGGGAAGAAAAGAGCAAAATGGGCCTCTGCGGGGGAAAGGAATAATAATAATAGACGGAATTAAATTAAATGAAATTAAATTAGAGAAAGAAGCAGCAAAGGAGGGAAAACGAGGAAGATGTGAAGGAATGGGAGGCGGACGGTGCTGGGCGGCCCCTCTCCAAATTCCTCCCCTCTCTTCGAGCCGGTATTGGACTTTGGTAGGGCTCAAAGCCGGATGGATAACAGCTTTATTTGGTTGTTTTCCTTCAATTTATATTGCACTGAATGTTATTTGGGGCCAGGATGAGGGCTCAGCCCGAGTCGTTGCACAGCGCAGCGCCCGCGTGGTGTAATTATTCCCCCACCGCTTCTGGTTTTTATTTCTTTGGGCATCTGAGAATTTCGGCGTTTAAATGCATCGCCGGGAGCGTCTTTCCCGTTAATTAAAGTGCAAAATCTTTGCCAGATATCCCAGAGCGAAGAGCAGCTCCCCCGCAGTCCCCTATCGCATTAGCACATGTTAATGCTCAATTAACACGCTTATCGCACTTCATTAGAGCCAGGAGGATCCGCTCTGCACCAACCTCTGCCAACTTCCCCTGGGCTGTGAGAGGGATGGGCCCCCCCGGGATGAATGGGGTTGGGGTGCGGGATCCCAACAGCGGATCAGCGCAGGGAGGCTCCAAAGTATTGAAGGGAAGGGAAGGGAAGGGAAGGGAAGGGAAGGGAAGGGAAGGGAAGGGAAGGGAAGGGAAGGGAAGGGAAGGGAAGGGAAGGGAAGGGAAGGGAAGGGAAGGGAAGGGAAGGGAAGGGAAGGGAAGGGAAGGGAAGGGAAGGGAAGGGAAGGGAAGGGAAGGGAAGGGAAGGGAAGGGAAGGGAAGGGAGGAAGGGAGGAAGGGAGGAAGGGAGGAAGGGAGGAAGGGAGGAAGGGAGGAAGGGAGGAAGGGAGGAAGGGAGGAAGGGAGGAAGGGAGGAAGGGAGGAAGGGAGGAAGGGAGGAAGGGAGGAAGGGAGGAAGGGAGGAAGGGAGGAAGGGAGGAAGGGAGGAAGGGAGGAAGGGAGGAAGGGAGGAAGGGAGGAAGGGAGGAAGGGAGGAAGGGAGGAAGGGAGGAAGGGAGGAAGGGAGGAAGGGAGGAAGGGAGGAAGGGAGGAAGGGAGGAAGGGAGGAAGGGAGGAAGGGAGGAAGGGAGGAAGGGAGGAAGGGAGGAAGGGAGGAAGGGAGGAAGGGAGGAAGGGAGGAAGGGAGGAAGGGAGGAAGGGAGGAAGGAAGGGAGGAAGGGAGGAAGGGAGGAAGGAAGGAAGGAAGGAAGGAAGGAAGGAAGGAAGGAAGGAAGGAAGGAAGGAAGGAAGGAAGGAAGGAAGGAAGGAAGGAAGGAAGGAAGGAAGGAAGGAAGGAAGGAAGGAAGGAAGGAAGGAAGGAAGGAAGGAAGGAAGGAAGGAAGGAAGGAAGGAAGGAAGGAAGGAAGGAAGGAAGGAAGGAAGGAAGGAAGGAAGGAAGGAAGGAAGGAAGGAAGGAAGGAAGGAAGGAAGGAAGGAAGGAAGGAAGGAAGGAAGGATATCTATGCAGATGGATGGATGAATATGTAGGCAGGTGGATGGACAGACACACAGATACATGTTGCTGACTGTTAATACACCAATGATTTGACTTCAGGCTGTGCCTAGGATGGGAGTGGAAGTGACCACCATGGCCTGATTGCTGGCATAGGGACATTGCTCCAATTCATGGCCTGGACCTGAGAGGAAATATGACTGTGTGCCCCCTCCTAAGGGGATCACCTCGGAGGTGACAACTTTCTTCTCCCAGTGTCAGCTGGGATTTCATCCAGGTAGAGAGTGGACAAGCTGGGAGAGGGAAAATGCATTTATCAAGGGGGGCAGACCGGTGGATGCAACTGGATGGGCTGGGGTCACTTTCTTGGGGGCTGCTTTGGGAATCCAGTGGTCCAGGGAAAAGGGGCTAATTAGTGCAGCATGAGAGAATATCCTACTCAAGACCAGCACAAGGAGATGGCCTTCAGTGCAGGGAAGGAGAAGAGGAACAAACCTCCTTTCAATGGCTGAACTTTATCCCCACCCCAGGATGAAGAGCAGGAGGGATAATTTGGGGGCTTGTTCACCATGCAAGGAGCAGAATTTGAGTTATTAGATGGGTGAACATCTCTCAAATGTGGCTTCCAGCTCAGGTTTGGGGGCTGAACGCCGTCTCTTGGGATCTCTGCAGGCTCTTAGATAAGAGCATCCTCTGCTTCCTCGGGTAAAATCTGGTTTGTATTTAAATTTCGGTGGTTTTGCAGCAAAATCACCAGATTTTCGCCCCTCGGTGCAGTAATTCCCCTTCGTTTCTTTGCCGTTGGGTGAAGTTCGGGCGCAGAACCCGGGATCTCCGATCAGCGAACTGGTGAGCACCGCATGTACCGCTAAATAAAAGGCACGACGAGCACCTTTTGTGGCTCTGCTGCCCACGGGGCCGCTCCAACCCCGCACAACGCATTTCCCATTCTACTGCAATGATGCGCTATCACTCTTCACTCCCCTTCTCCCTCTCCGGCCGTCAAAATGCATTCGGGTGAAGAAAAACCCCACGAACAATATGAAGTTGCATTGGGTTCGGTGAGGGATGGCTGATGAGGCTCTAAAATGTGTGAATTTAGGGGAGAATTGACTCCCTTAGCAGCAGGAGCGACTCCGGATGATGCTTAAATAGGGAGCGGGGATGGCTTTGAAATCTTCGTTCAACACGGAGCGAAATACTCTTTGTCCGCTGAAATAATAATGAAGAAATCCTCTATACCCCCTCCTCGTGTTTTTCGCGATGGTTGATAGGAAAAAAGAAGGAGAAGAACGGATTTCTTGCAGCGGACGGAGCGCTTGGGAGGGGGGTTAGACACGGGGTTTGGGTTTCTCCCACAGAGCACGTTTGGTGTTGGCCCGACAAGAGCTTCTCCGTTGTTGTTTTTGGGTGATGAGATATATGAGAAATATGAGAAATAAAGCGCTGAGGTCCGGGGCTTTTCCCGCAGCTCGCTCCCGTTCGCACTCCGTTGTCTCTACGATCCGACTCCGCGCACAGCAGCAGTGGACGATGAGTCCCAGTGGAAATCTCGGGTGGGTTTTCCCGTCCATTCTCCACCCGTGAGCTTCATTTCCACGCGGCATCGTGGTCGGGCTGTGGGGAAATCGCTGCACCGGCCACCAAAGCGTTTTCTTTCCCATCCCCATCCCGGCACAATCCTAAAAGCTGCCCCACGTTTCCATCTCCATCCTTCGAAACGCCGATTAAACTCCTCTATTCCGCCTCATTTCTCAACGCTTTCCCCTAATTTCTGTCCCGGTGAATGTTCTGGAGGGATTTCGCTGGGGAATTACATCCTTTGTTCCAGTGTGTGTGCGCCCAAACGGAGCCTGATGGAGATGGGAAATCCCAGTGCGAATCACAGACAGCAAACGGGCTGTGGGTTGGAGGGTTTGGGGTTTGGGCTGGGATTGGTTTGGGGATAGAGATGGGAATAGAGTTAAGGATGAGAGTAAGGATGAAGGATAAAAGTAAGAATAAAGGATAGGGGATAAAAATAAGGATAAAGATGAGAATAAAGTATCCTAAAGGGTAGAGGATAAAAATAAGGGAAAATATAAAGATAAGGATAAAGGATAAGGATAAAGAAAGGATAAGGACAAGGATATAGATAAGGATAGAGGATAAAAATAAAGATAACAATAAAGGATAATGGATAAGGATAAAGAAAGGATAAGAATAAGGATAAGGATAAAGATGGATAAGGATAAAGAAGGATAAGGATAAGGATAGAGGATAAAAATAATATAAGGATAAGAATAAAGGATAAAGGATAAGAATAAAGATAAGGATGGATAAGGATAAAGAAGGATTAAGGATAAGGATGAGGATAAAGGATAGAGGATAAGGATAAGGATAAGGATAAGGATAAGGATAAGGATAAGGATAAGGATAAGGATAAGGATAAGGATAAGGATAAGGATAAGGATAAGGATAAGGATAAGGATAGAGGATAAAAATAATATAAGGATAAGAATAAAGGATAGAGGATAAAAATAATATAAGAATAAAGGATAAGGATAAAGATAAGGATGGATAAGGATAAAGAAGAATAAGGATAAAGGATAGAGGATAAGGATAAGGATAAGGATAAGGATAAGGATAAGGATAAGGATAAGGATAAGGATAAGGATAAGGATAAGGATAAGGATAAGGATAAGGATAAGGATAAGGATAAGGATAAGGATAAGGATAAGGATAGAGGATAAAAATAAAGATAAGAATAAAGGATAATGGATAAGGGTAAGGATGATTAATTGGAAACTAAAGAAATCTCTAGACATCTTCGAGGGCTTCAGCATCCCCCTCAGTTGGCCAAGGTAATTTTGTCGGATTTCTTCTATTTTCGGGGTAGATGCAGGTGAATGTTCAGCACATTCACAGGAGGGGGATGGACCGGAGGAAAACGGAGTGCCAGCAAACTGTGTGTCATCTACAGTGTGTGCTCAGTACGGGACATGGAACAAATGCAGGGGTGGAGGGATGGAGGGAGGGGGGAATGGGTGGCTGGGTGGATGGATAGATGGGTGGGTGGATGGATGGATGGATGGATGGATGGATGGATGGATGGATGGATGGATGGATGGATGGATGGATGGATGGATGGAGGGATGGATGGATGGATGGATGGATGGATGGATGGATGGATGGATGGATGGATGGATGGATGGTTGGAGGGATGGAAAGACAGATATATGTATGAACAGATGGATGAATCCCATAGATATTACCCAATTACACGTTGTCTTCATATGAATTTGGCAGCCCCACAGTAGAGAGCTGTAGGGGAACCTACTAGGGACGGTCACTGCAGCATCCCGTTCTTATCATTTCTCTTTTTAATTATTATTACTAATTAAGACAAACCTTCAGGCTCTTTGTCACCCGGAGGACCCCAACCGGAGGACTCCCAACATTATGGCAGTTTGTTTATTGAACTTTTTCCCCTTTCCATTGAGTTCAGAAGAACCTCGTCCTATTCCTGCCTCCTATTCGTCCTGATCTGATGCTGTCGCCAAGGAATCCTCTGCTGTGTGCACTTAGTGCGTGAGGGTAGAAAGAATCAGCATGACAATAAAGAAGAAGAAATAATGATAATAATAATAAAGAAATAGGAAAGAGAAATGAAAGAAATAAATTAAAAGGAGAAAATGGGAAAATGGGAAATTAAAAGAAAAATGGTGGTTAAATGGGGAAGAGAAAAAATAAGAAGAAAAATTGGAAAAAAAAATAGGGGGAAAAGGGAAAAAACAGGAAAGAAAACAGGAAAAGGGGAAATAAAATGAAATAATGAGAAACTGGAGAAATGAAGAAAAAAGGAAGTAAAAAGAAAAAAAACACGCAGTGGTCGGTTGGGTTTTTATTGTTATTATTGGTTGGAGTTTTTGCCTTTTTTGTGTGTGGGGTCGTTTTGGTGAGTTTTATTTCTGTATTTATTTATTCATTTCTCAGATGAGGAAAGCACAAAAGGGATGGGATGGGGGGGGAACGAAAAAGGGGGGAAAACGGGGAAGTTTTTATTCTTTCTCGTCTTTGAAGAGCGGAAAAGAACGTCGGAGCTGAGCGGGTCGCTCGTGGCATATCTGAACCTGAGAGAAGAAAAGCCACTTTTGTGCCCCCAATGAACCAAAATCCCCCCCCCCCCCCCCCCCTTTTTTTTCCCCCAGTCCCTCTAATGGACCAAAATCCCTCTTTTCCAGCTCTTCCAACGGAGCTCACGGATTGAAATCCCTTTTATTTTGGCACTCCTAATGGATCCAAATGCTTTTCATTCAGCCCTTCCAATGGTGCTAATGGCGCAGAATCCCCCTTTTTCCCCCTCCCAGCCCCTCTAATGGACCAGAATCCCTTTTATTTGCCCTTCCTCAGCCCGGCACAGAGCACAAAGAACCCCTCTCTGGTGTTGGGGTTGAGCAGCAGCTCCGTCCCGCTCCCACCAACGCTGTTTTAACCCCAAAACCTCACATTTGCTATTTCACCCCACAAAACAGTGTCCTTCCCTGGGCATTTCTCAGCGGTCGGACTTGGGGTGCTCAAATTAAACCGGTGTTATTAATTGCCGGCACCTGAGAGCGGGTGTTGCCCCCATCCATCGCATCCAGGCCGGAGTGGTGGGGAGGTGGAAAAAGCAGGAACCCATCCCTTTTTGGGGGGAGAAAACACAGAGATCGGAACCCCCCTTTGCTACCGCCGAATGTTGCTTTTATTTCCCTCCTCATTTCCAAAATTCGGCCCCTTAAAATCTCTTTATGGAACGGGCCGGCAGTTCTGCAACCCCAAAACCAACGACGTTTCTCAAAGTGGATTTTATTTTCCCCTTTTCTTCCCTCTCCGCTTATTGCAAGCATGTTTTTTTCCTGGCGGACTCCCAATGCATCCCAGGTTTCCCATAGGAAGGTCCCCTGCTCTGCTCGCTGCTTTCACCCTCAATGTGAATTTGGGGCATCTTTTGTGCCTATGCTTCATTTGTATTAATTGGATACACTCAAAACCTGGAGGGCACAGCTCGATTCAGTTCAGTTTTACCTTTGGAAGTGAAATTCCGCCTTGTTTTGTTTTGGGAAATGTGGATAAATAAGGGAAAGAGCTCTCCGAGCCCTTCCAAAAAGCTCCGGGGGATGGAACAGTTCGGGGTTGATTTGGACATCAATGGGCTTAGAAGTGGATGTTGTTGGGTATTTTTGGGGGAGGGTTCAAGAAGAGAAATGGACCCGAGCACTCAAGAGGGTCTGGATGAAATCTATGGAGGGAAATAATAATAATAAATAAAAATAGAGGAAGGAAGGAAAGGTTTCTTACATTGACCTGGTGTGGGGCGTCCTTCGAAACGCATCTGGAGTTCATTCGGTACCGAAGCGGGATGGAAGGGGGGGGCAAAGAACCCTGGATCGCTGCATCCCACAGTCGGAAGGTGAATCCGCGCTCGGAGAGCTCACAAATAAAGGAATAAAATGACATTCGGGGGGGCCCCGAAAGAACCCAACAAAACCCATAAAGTCCTCCAAGCACAAAGAGTTGTAAACCACCCGACGGTCCCCTTGGCCGTCTTCCACTTTCACCCCCCACCCCCCAGCCGAGAATATGAAGGCAGAGATGATGGGAAGCGATAATGGCCCTCCGGTTTGTTGACACCAACAGCACCAAATGGCCCTTTTCTTTTGTCGGGGCTTCAGGGAGCTCCTGTCTTAACTTGGAATTGAACTTGGACTTCCGACCAGACAGGGGCCCTAAATTGGGCCCGATATTTTATTTGTCTGTCTCCGAATCGCTGAGTCGAGCATGGAAATAATCACAATAATTAAGGATGGGGAATTGCTGGGACATTCCGCAGGGGCTGTAACAATAAAGAAAAGAAAAAATCCGTCTCTTTTGCCTTAAAATGCGGCGTGGCCGCAGGACGGACTGGGAGAGATTTTCTCTTTGCCTCCTCCGCCTCTCGGCATCGGAGTTTTGGGGGAAAGAGGGAGGAAATAGAGACAAAATACGGCCTTAAAACCATAGGGTGGGAGGCTTGTTCCCCCATATCCATCTCTGGTGCCGCCCCGGGGAGAAACGGGCACCGAAGCATCAAAAAGGGGAAGGAAAGGGAAGAAAATGAGGAAGGGAAAACAAAATGGAGAGGAAAAGGGAAAGAAATACGGAAGGGGAGGGAATAAATGAGGGAGGAAAAAAAAAAAAAGAAAAAAAAAAGGAAAATAATGGGGAAAAGAAGCAAAAATTACGGGAAAAAAAGGCTGAAAATGAGGGTTGAGATGCGCTGCAGGAACAAATGGATCGGGGAGAGCAGCCGATGGGATCGGGTCGGGTTTGGTTCACCCCGATATCTCCACTTTGGGGGGCGGAGGTTGGGGGCACAGACCCCATATTTGTGTCTGGGTGCATCTCTCCTCCTCTCCCCTCCCTATAGAAGTATTTGCATTGAGTGTGAGGTGGGCTGGGGGCTGCTTTCCCTTCTTATTTTCTATTAAGTGAGGTGAAATCCACCGGACCAATGCGAACCTCATGCAGAACTCACTCTTTTCCCTTCTCTGGGGAGTATATATATTTATATAAAGGGATATTTATTTTCCGACGAGGAGGAGAACGCACTTAATCTCATTTTCATGCGCTATTTAGGGCGCTGGTTTTGAAGTCATGTGCGTCGGCCGCTGACGCTGCCCTACAGCTCCGGCCCTGTTGGGGCTAACGGGGAATGAGCCGAATTGGGTAAGGAGGATGGAGGGGGGAGGGGGGATGGTTGGCAAAATAAACGTATAAATAAGGGTTTTTTCTTGACCCAAATTCGCTCAAAGCCTGGGAAAGCTCTTCTCTACTGAACACGAGGATCCGAGCGGCGGTTTTTGCCTTAAATTGATGCCCCGATGGGAAAACAGCGGCCGGTCTCATGAGTTTCTCACGGAGATGGCTCTGATTTCCCCGAGGGTTCCAAAGCCCGAAACCTTCTTTGCGATTTTCTCCCAATTCACAGCAGGGATTTCCCTTCCCAATGGGGATGAGGGTTTTTAGGAGGTTTCGGAGGCTTTGGAGCCGCTTTTGCACCCATAACCCCCCCACCCCCATTACTGGCCATTTCCTTTGTACGGGGCACGGCTGGGGAGGCACCAGAAATACGCGTTTCCTACAGAAAATAGCTAAAAAATCGGGGGGTTGGGGGGGAAATTTCAGACATTCGGAGCAGAGAAAGGGGAACAAAGAAAGAAAAGGGGGAAAGAAAAATCCCCGCTTGCCATAGAAGTGAATTGTGTCCATCTCTCCCCAACCACAATATAGGATTCGTGGTGTTTCTTCATTCCCATCCGGACCATATATATATATATATTTGCACATATGTATGTGTGTGTGTGTGTATATATATATATATAATGCGTTTGTTTTCTTTCCTCCGGGGTGTGTGGGTAATAAAACGGGGTTTAATAACACGAATCTGCAGTTGGTGGCTTTTATTTCAACGGAGGAATCCAACCCGGAGCTGTGTTGGATGCGTTTGGGCACATCGGGGAATGGTTACCTACGTGTTTTTGGGGCAGAAATCCGCCTTTTGGGGAGTTTCATTGGAATATCCATCCATCACATCGGCTCTTAACGGCGGGGCTATACCCACAAACTCGCGTTCTCTGGCTTCGATCGCAAGTTCACCTGTAACGTTGTGCTCGGCCCTGAATTTAGGTGGTTTTTTGCTTTTAAAGGGGGGGTGACAACGAAGATAAGGGGGAATTTAACGGCTCGGGGGGAGAAAAGCGCCTGAAAACCCAACAGAGGAGACGACCTGCAGTTCGCAAAGCGCAGCAACGCGGGGATGGGGCGGACCCGGGGCTGAATCTCTTTCCTTCTTTCCAGATTGGGAATAAAAAGGAAGGAATGAACGCAATGAATGAACGATGAACGCCGCGATTCTCCAGAGCTTTTCCTTCCTTCGGCCCCAACACGACGCTGCTTTAAAAGGGGACGGGGGCGAACGGACCCGGCTTTGCCTTCATCACATAGAGGGGAAATTCAGCCCTTTTTTCTTCTCTTTTTTGCTTCTGGGAAGCAGAGACGGAACCGCTCCCCTCGGAAATATCCTCGGCAAACATCGCTCGGAGTGCGAAGCCGCACTCAGGGCGAGAAGGAGGAATAGCAAAGTCAATACGGTTTAATAACATCCTATTTCCCCCCCCCCTATTTCCCTAATTAAGAAGAAAAAAAAAAGAAAAGAACCACTTTTGGCATCTGCTAAAACGCACCGTCAGAGGAATGTGATCAATTCCAGCCCATCTTACAGGGAAATAAAGAGACAAACGCCGTCAACCAACCCCAACCCTCGGTCGATTCTCACATCTGCTCTGATTTCCCCCGTTTCCAATCTCTCCTTCCCCTCTTCCCGTTCTGTATTAACGGGTTCTGCTCAGCGCTGGCATCACAACTTGGGGTCCAAGAAGAGCCGGGAGAGCACCGAAATGAACGGGAAAAGGTGAAGGGGGAAAAAAAAATAGAAGCTTGAAATTATTATTATTATTATTATTATTATTATTATTATTATTATTATTATTATTATTATTATTATTATTATTATTATTATTATTATTTTATTTCTACTAAAAACCCGAATTTCGGCTTCAGCTCTGTTCTCCCTCCTCCTTCTGCTTTCGCTCCCCATAACCACACGAGATTATTCACCTCCGTTACCCGTTACCTCCGGCAAAACCTTTATTCCCTTCGTGTTTTCACCCCTCCTTTGCCACTCGCGACGCCACGGAAGGACTCGATTCACCCCATCCTTTAAAGCCATCCGGACCGAACCTCCCCTTCCCGAAGCTGAGGGAGGGTCGGGTTGAGGTTGGGTTCATTCCTTGCTCTGTTGAAGGCTCCGATCGCGGCCGCGCTGCTCCTCTCATTGAGCTCATCGTAAATCTTTACATTTTGAACATTTAATCCCTTCCCCGCGCATTGCGGGTAGGACATATGCTACGAAATGTTAACTACTTCATAAAATCACCCGCTTCAAGAGGGGGGAGGGAGGGGAGAGCAAACCGCTTCTGGGTATGGGGATTTTGGGGGGAGAGGAACGGACCGGCGCTACCCCGACGGGGCGGACGAGGGGGACGAGGCTTTAATGCAAACGTTCGTTATCATTTCTGCTTCTCCCATCCGCGTTTTGTGTCTGGGATCCGGGGTGGTTTGTTGGGAATATTCCTCCTTGGTGATTGCTGGGTGAAATTAAATGTCTCTGTGACACCCCAAGGCTGGGTGCGCTCCCAGGGTTGGGTATTTTCGGGATGATTATGATTTCCAAAGCATCTACCCGCAGCCAACCCTCAAAGCAGCCGCTCTGAATGGCGGTGTCCTACAGCCGCTGCCCCCATCCCGGCCCCGGGACCCTCTCGGATTCCCTCACCTTGAACTTGGACTCTGAGATGCCCCAAGTCGCTCCTCGACGGCTCTAACAGATGGGGATGTAATGAGGAGCGACTCCTCGTCCTTTGATGGGGCAGGGAGCTCCCCCCCACACCTCCATGATTTGAAGGGATTTAATGGGTTTTGGGGATCTTTTCCAGCTTTTTGGGGGAGGTGAACCTGCAGCGAGGAGTCATCCCCGATAGCAGCAGTAGAGAGATGGGAGATTTGTGGGGGCACACAGACATAGAGGGGGTCCCGAGTGGGACAAAGGGGAGCGCACCCCAAGGGGGCCACGGGGACACGCGGGGTCCACCTGAGATCCCCACGGGGTGCTCGGCTCTACCCGTGAACAACGTTAGGGGGGTTTTGGTGGGGAAAAAGGGAGGGGGGATACAGAAACACCACGCACATCTGGCTCTTATAGGTCCGAGCACCACATTCCTGTAAATACATCTCTATATTTTCCATTTTCCCACTCTTTTTCTTTCTTTTTGGAGTACTGATGACCTTCGACCCTCCTCCCTCCCTTCTTTAACCCCCCAAAGGGTTACCCGACGGCTATGACCCCCTGCTGCCCCCTACTCCCTTTCCCCATAGTTCCCAGCCAACAACCTGCGACTTTTCTCCTTCACCCCCCCCCCCCAGTTCCACCTCTCTCAGCCCGGAGCCGTCTCTGTTTTATGAACTGAGTCCCTTTTATATTACAAATGCTCACAAATCAGGCTGCACCAACACACCCCCCCCCCACGCCCCCCGCCTTTTGCCCCCTCCCGTCCTTACCCACTGCGATATTTATCACCCAACCATGAAACATGAACATCGCCTTATCCCCCCCCCCTCCCCTCCGGAGATCAAATGGGAGAATCAAATGAATTGGGATTCTGGCAGAAAAAAAAATAAGCTGGGAAAATGAGGATTTTGGGGCGGAGTTGCTGCTCTTTTTCCTGGATGGAGCAGGAAGGAGGGGATGGAAGCGGGGGGGGGAGCACCTGCAATGTAAAATAGCCAACAGGTTCCAAAGGCAGAAAAGCAAAAGGGTCGGGGGTGGGGGGAGCACACACCGCCCCCCCCCCCCTCCCCACGCGAGGCCAAGCGCTTTTTGTGCCCGACGGGGCGGTCTCTTCCTTTAAGGCCTACGTGGGAGGGGTGGGAGATGAAGGGGGGGGGGCAGGGGGGAGCAGCACGGCGTCCAATCGTCTCCTACGTTGCACCCCCCCCCTCCCTCTCCGTCGGGGCGGCGGAGTGACGTGGGCGGTGCGGCGGGGGCACGACGGGGCGGGCACGGGGTTGAGGGGGGGGCGGGGGGGGGAGGCGTGGCCGCGGTGGATTTCTTAATGGAGCGACGGCGGCTCGGAGGCGGCGCATGCGCGAGCGGCTCCGATATGTTGGGGGGGTCGCGGGGCGGCGGGGTGCGGCGCGGAGCTTCCCCCGACGGCGGTGGCGGAGGCGGCGGTGGGGACGGAGGGGACGGAGACATCGCGGTATGACATGACGGCACCGCTCGGCCTCCCCCCTCGCTGGCCCGACGGCTTGACCTGCCGCTGCGAGGAACCCCCCCGGGAGAAAAACCGCATGGAAAGCTTAGGACACTGCCGGGAGGTGCTCCCACCGCCACCGGGGCTCGCCGTACCCACCGGAGCTCCGCCGGCGCCGCAGGGAGCGGCGTACGCCGAGTTGGCCGCCACGGAGCCCCCCCGGCAATGCCCGTCGGGGGCGGCTTCCAGCGCTGCGCTGGGTTATGGGTACCCCTTCGGAGGGGGTTATTATGGCTGTCGCCTGTCCCACTCGCATGGGGTCAACCTGCAGCAGAAACCCTGCGCGTATCACCCCGGAGAGAAGTACCCCGAGGCCGGGGGGCCGCTGCCCGGCGAGGAGCTGCCGTCGAGGCCGAAAGAATTCGCCTTTTATCCCGGTTTCGCCAGTTCCTACCAAGCGGTTCCCGGTTATTTGGACGTGTCGGTGGTCCCGGGGTTGGGGGCTCACCCCGAGCCTAGGCACGACGCTTTGCTTCCCATGGAAGGTTACCAGCATTGGGCTCTTTCGAATGGTTGGGACGGGCAAGTGTATTGCTCCAAAGAGCAATCGCAGTCGGCGCACCTTTGGAAATCTCCTTTTCCAGGTGAGTTACCCGGGAGCTGCGCGTGTCCCCGCGCGCGGATGAGTGTGCACGGACCTATAGAGATACATGTACGCCTCGATATGTAATTAAAGAGAAAGAAATGGCTCTGGAATGCCTCCCGTGCAAGGCAATGTGTACGAACATGCAGGGAAAAAAAAAGGTGAAGCAATCATTTGTGAATCAAAATACACGCCGTGAGCTTGCTTGGAAAGTAACTTTGCCGCTTAGCGCTTCCCTTTCTTCTTCTCTCCTCCCTCTCGTTGCCTCATCGCAACGCGGCTCCGGCTCCACTCCTCTTCATTTTCTTTAATTGCAGAAAGCTTTAAAAGGCCCCAAAAATAATAAGAATAATTCCTTTTGAAGCTTCTCAGCCGAGTGTGGAGTGTCGGAACCGGGACAGTAAATCGTATCTCAATTACTCCCAATTATAGGAATAGGTGTCAAGTGACAAATGAAGGTGTTCCGAGGGGATGGGGGGGCTTTTCTCAGCCTGACAGCAAAGCTCCCCCACCCCAATCTGCTTCAAAGGGGGGTATCTAGCAAAGCAGTCCCGAACGGGAAGGAAGGTGATGGGCTGTGCTTCCCTGCACCCCTCTGCCCCGTCTCACTATGGGGAGAAGATGGGCATGGGGGGTGAAATAGCCACATTAGGCAGGGGGGGGAACCCCTTCAGCTCTGTATATCTCCGATGGAGAGCAAGGATGGGTTTTGCCGGGGGTTGGGAGGGGGATTGGGGGGCGACACGGCTACATTTGTTTTGTGTCTTCAGGACAAAGAGGGACTGAGAGAGATGGGCTTTTCCTGGGAGATACTTTGGGGATGGGAAGGGAATGTGACGGTGTTTGGCACGGGAGAAATGCCATGTTGGGAGCTGAGTGGTGACCGTGTGGTTCTGTTGCTTTGGCTGTTTGTTGTCGGGGGGGGTCAACTACAGCTGAGTTTGAGGCTCTGCTTTCCCTCTCCATCTCCCGCATCCCTACAACCCCCACCCCCGAAAGAGATTTCTGCATCCCCAGATCCCCAGCCCCATATAGCTCATGGCCCCCCCCGGTGCTGGGGGGGGTCCCGAATTAAGTCGCTGTCAGCCTCCAGCAGCGCTCCGTGTTCTCACCCCATGCAGACATCCTTGCAGGGGGAGGAGGAGGGAGGGTATCTCGTAGCCCAGGTCACTCTGTGTGGGCTCTGAGAAGGGTCTGGCTGTGCCCTGATCGGGGGGGACCCTTGGGGTCTGCTTTGTACCCCGGTGACATCAGGACAAGGGCAAAGATGCTGCCCGCATCCTTGCTGGATCCATTCCCGGCAGCCCCTTTGCAAAGCATGGAGCATCATTTCCCCCTCCACCACCTCCAGGGTAAAATCTCCTGGAGGGGACACTTGGAGGTGGGGTGGGGATATTCAGGTTGGTTTTGCTTCTCCAAGGGGTTCCCCTGTGCAGCTCAACTCCAGCTTTGGGGTCAGCACTGCGGGGATGCACTTATCCCTGCACTGTGTTTGTGGGTGCTCATCTGCGGGGCTCCTCCCGAAAACCTGAGGGGAGAAAAGAAAGGGGATGGAAAAGGGGATAGAAGAGAAAGAGGGGAGAAGCCCGAGACGTTATTTGCAACATCAATGCTTGGAAAGTCCCTTTGGTTGTGCTCTGGGGCTGATGTGCTGATCAGCATCGCCAAGAAAAACAGCCTTTCCCCGCGTGCGTTATTAATCTTCTATCGTTATTATTGCTGTTATTATTATTATTGCAGTCCTACCGCGGCCTTTTCTGGTTGTATTCTCGTCTCTTTTCTTCTGCTCCCCGTCCCCTCGCTCGCATTTCTCCCCGTTCTCCATCCTCCTTTCCCCCTTTTATCTCTCCCTGATGTATAGAAACCCCCATTCCACGCACCGGGACGAAGTTCCCCCCCTTCTCTCCTTTCTTTTGATCCTTTTCTCTTTATTTTTTCCCCCTTTTTCTTTCCTTTTTTCTTTGTTCTTTTTTGCAGACGTGGTCCCCCTGCAACCCGAAGTCAGCAGCTATCGGAGGGGGAGGAAAAAGAGGGTTCCCTACACCAAAATCCAGCTGAAGGAGCTGGAGAAAGAATACGCCGCCAGCAAATTCATCACCAAAGAGAAACGGAGGAGGATTTCGGCCACCACCAACCTGTCCGAGCGCCAAGTGACGATCTGGTTCCAGAACCGGAGGGTCAAAGAGAAGAAAGTGGTGAGCAAATCCAAAACAGCGCATCTCCACCCCACCTGACATCGCTGCAGGGAAGGGGGAGGTTAGAGGGGGGGGGGGTGGGCATTGAGAGGCATCAATATTTATCCGGTGGTTCGTGTGGCAACGGCAGCACCGGGACTTTGCAGATCCGAACCCATTATTTAAACATCGCCATTAAGAAATGCAAGGCGCATTCCCAACCCTCGCCCGCTCGCTCCCCGCAGCACCGACCGCATCTTTCGATGTAATTCCTCTGCCCCACATCTGACTGTGGATCCCCCCCCTACCACCACCACCCGATTCTTCGCTCTGAGAAACGCAGCGATGGGTCGGACTGTGTCTATTTCTCAAAGGGAATAAGCTAAGAGCGCAGTTCTACTAAGGGAGAGATGAGTCCCGACCGCCGCCCCGCAGCGCGGTGTGGTCTGTCCCTCCTCAATGACCGCTCGTATCTCGGGCCATTTCACCCCCCACCCCGATGTAAATGTGTGGAGAACCCATGGCAAAATGCATCAGCTTCGTCTTTTCTCGGCTCTCAAGGCCGAAAATCGCAGCTCAGGCCGCTGCTGAGGGAAGAGACCCATTGCTGTGTGTCACATCTCCACCCCCAACGCTGGTTTAGGTCCTACGTGGAAGTGAGTTCTGTACAGTGCTGTTTTCTCGGTCTGTTCTCATGAGGGTTTCTGTATCTCTACCCCGAAACTGGAATTGCCCGTTCTCAGCCGCCAGGATGGGGGGGAAAAAATAATGCACAATATTATCTGTAGGGTTTATTTCTTTCCCCTCTTTTAAACCGACTGAATGTCCACAGTGTTTTTCGGATATGTAAAAGCATCGGGGTTTTTTTTTGTTTTGTTTTGTTTTAATTTTTATTTTATTTTTTAATGTCGTGTATATGTACAGAATATCGTGGTGTCCAAATGATGTTGTACCGACCGCGGATGACGTTTCTCCATAATAAATCTCTTTCTTTTTTGGTCGTCGTTTTGCCTCGAGGAGGGGCTCCGTACCGCTCTTTGTAGCCTTCGGCCTCTCCCATCCGCAGAGAAGGGATGGGAAATATAAAGAATATAAAGGGGGGTGGGTTTGGGGTGTAGGGAGGGTGGATATCTATCAGATTTGGGCAGAAAGGGCTTCAGGAGGGGCTCCCCTGTATCGCAATGGGGCTCCCCTGTATCGCAATGGGGCTGCGGATGTGTGACCGCTGTTTGGGTTGGGGGGGAGGAGGTAAAACTTGAGGGAATAAAGGGGCTGAGGTGGAAATGGAACCTAGAGGCGCTTCGTTCCTTTTTTTTCTTCCCTTCTTTTTATTATTATTTACTTCTCTTTTTCCCCCCCCTTTTGTCCTCATTCCCATCCGTGACCTCACGGAGCTGCCTCTTTTCTGCTCCGATCTCGGCGTGTTCGTGAGATCCCTTTGGGCAAGAAGATCCCTTTCGTTCAACCTGTTCGACTCCGGCACCGCCCTCACCCCGCTCCGCATCCGCGGAACATCCGCGGTTCTACAGGCGCCGTGTTAGGAAATGGTTTCCGCAGCCGGATTCCAACCTCCCGTCATATCGACGAGATTTAATCACCTCGTTAAATGACCAAAAGGAGGGGAGGGGGGTGGTGGAAAGAAATGGTTTTGAAAGGGATGTGACCTAAAACGATGTTATTGCTCTTCTATTTCTGCGAGGAGGGAGGTGAGGCGAGAAAATGTAGAAAACTAAGGGGGAAATATTTATATATTAGTATTAAAACCTGCGTGAATGCGAGCGTGGACGCTGTAGGTGTTCAAACTTACCCACATGAGTGTATATATATAAATATAAGTACATCTGTATGCATTTCTGTGGGGTACGTAAGTGTGAGCGCATGGGAGGGAATGGGTCTGTTCGTTTGGGTGATCCATCACCATTGGAATAACACTGTGTGTGTGCGGGGTGTGATGCTGAGTGTGAGGTCGGGTATTGAAGTCTATGTGTCTCTGTGCACTAATACACGGCATATAGGCGGTGTGCATCCCTTAGGGAGGCGGAGAGGTGTGTGTATTGTGAGTGTGAGAGCTCGCATCTATTCCAGAGGTGATGTGTGTGTGTGTGTTGTGTGTGTAAATGCACGGATCCGTGTCCCGTGCGCTCCTCCGCTGTTACCTGGAGGGCTGCGTTGCTCGGCGGTGGGCAGCGGTGCGTTTTGGGATGCCGTGTGTGTATGGATGGGGGTACGCACGGAGCTATAAAGCATATAAAAGCGGACACCCGGAGAGCGTGTCTGGATGATAACAGTCGCTCCGCGGGAGCAGCGCGGTGACAAAACGTCCCACGGAGCTCCATCACCGCCCCCCCCCCTCCTTCCCCCCACTCCAAACCACAACCCGCGGTGATCCCGCATCGCGGGGTGAATGGGGATGGTACAAACGGGCCGGTTGGAGAAGCGGGGGGGAGGCTTTCCCCGGTGTTTGTTTCTCCTCCGAAGTGATTAAAGAAGAAAATCGGGGTTTTTTGCATTTGTTTTTGAAGGGTGAGAGCTGCGCTGGTCGGGAGGAGTGGGCAGTGATTGCGCTTTGATTCTCCTCTTATTATTAATTCTCCTATTATTATTAGTTTAAATGCCGCTCGGGTAGGAAATGTGACAACACCCCGAGAAATGCATTGCCACTGCTGTGACAGAACGGGGTCACTTTGTGAGCTGTGCACTGTGCGTCAGAACCGGGATGTGTGTGTTTGGGTGTGTGAAAAAGGAAGGGAGGAAAGGGAGGGAGGAAAAGAGAGAGAGAGAAAAGGGGAAGGAAGGAAGGAAGGAAGGAAGGAAGGAAGGAAGGAAGGAAGGAAGGAAGGAAGGAAGGAAGGAAGGAAGGAAGGAAGGAAGGAAGGAAGGAAGGAAGGAAGGAAGGAAGGAAGGAAGGAAGGAAGGAAGGAAGGAAGGAAGGAAGGAAGGAAGGAAGGAAGGAAGGAAGGAAGGAAGGAAGGAAGGAAGGAAGGAAGGAAGGAAGGAAGGAAGGAAGGAAGGAAGGAAGGAAGGAAGGAAGGAAGGAAGGAAGGAAGGAAGGAAGGAAGGAAGGAAGGAAGGAAGGAAGGAAGGAAGGAAGGAAGGAAGGAAGGAAGGAAGGAAGGAAGGAAGGAAGGAAGGAAGGAAGGAAGGAAGGAAGGAAGGAAGGAAGGAAGGAAGGAAGGAAGGAAAAAGAGGAAAGAAAAGAAGAAAGAACAGAGGGGAAAAAATGGAAAAGAAAAAGAGAGGAAAAAAAAGAGGAAGTTCACCCTTTTTCTGTGCGTGCAGACACCGAAATGCAGAAACGCAGCTCCAGACACGTCTGAATCCGACATCCCGAGAGCGAAGAGCTGCTCGCTGCCTCTCCTCCCTCCTTCCACCTGAATTCTGCCGGTGATGGGAAAAGCAGAGGAGATGGAGGCGGCTGAGCACTGTTGGAGGGGTGAGGACGGGCAGAGTAAGAGATTTTTTCCTCCAGGTTCCTCCAAGGTGATTTGGGATGGAGTTTCCAATTCGGGTTCTGCTGCGGTTTCATTTGGGGGGTGGGAGTTTTAGGGAGGGGATGAGTGCCTGCTGTGTACCGGCCTCGTAAGGAGAATCAAAAAAGTAATAACAAACACCTGCATAACGTGAAATAAAATGAAATAAATCCTTTATTACTCTTAGGGAACGTCTTGCTGCGGGCGGGTGCTGTCTGTAGGCGGATGTCGGCCCAAGGATCTCCCCGCACTGCCCGCATCCCCTGTATATAAATACCGATTATTTTGTGCTGCTCGGCCCCTCCGAGCTCCATCCCACGGCTGAGCCGGCGCTCCGGGCGGTGTTGGGGCTCCGGAGGTGATTTCGGGCTGTGCGGACCCTGCGGGGAAATGGAGGAGCAGACCGCGGCCCCGACGTGTACATCCCATTGGGTTTCTAACTGACCGTGGGGCTGAGCTCCCCCCATCCCAACCCCAGTCGGGTTTGGGGTCGGGACGAGACCCGGTTGGGTCCCTCCGCTCATCCCCTTGGACACTCAGTGTGTGATTCGTCCCTTTAAAATCCGGAGCTTTGGGTGAGAAAAAATGAGTTTTCCGGGTTGGTTCGGACGATGGAACACCTCGCTTCAATTCTGAGCCGATTCCTTTCTGCTGATCCCACAAACGGGTGAGTTTATCTGCTATTTTTTCATCTTTATCCAAAAGAGCAAAACGCGAACTTCAAACCAACCGATTCGGCCATTCCTCTTCCAGGAGCTCTTCAGGAGGCCTTTGCCCAAGGGAAGAACTTCAAAACAAGATCATCCTGCATGCAGACACCTCCACAAAACCCCTAAATCCCAGAACATCTCCTTTCCTTTCAACATCCGCTGGACGCGAGCCCACAGCAAGACCAACCCAGCGGCACTTCGTGTTTTTTCTCTCTTATTTCTTCCCACTCCTCTCAGAAAGCACCACGGGAACTCTCTTGTTTCCTTTTCCCCCGCTTATTTATCCTTTTACCCCCTTCGATCTCCCCGTCTCTCGCCGGGTTTTAGGTCAGCAAGCCGTGACGTCACGCCCGTTGTAGTAGCCTTGACCGTGACTATGCGTTGTCTGACCTTGACATCACGAGCCGTGGGCAGAGCAGCGAAGGGACCCTCACCCTTGATCTTCTCGCCCCCAGCCACCCCCAGGCAGCCCCGCTCCTGTTTACAGATAAACAAGGTGTTATTTGCAGTCTAGACAGACGGGCTAATGGCCAACAATAAAGCCCTGAAAAGGAAGTTTCCCAAGTTTAACCTTTTCTTTCCTTTGTACCCAGCACTTTGAATAACTTCCCAACCGCAGCCTTTATACGGTCAAATCCCGCACAAGGGGTTTCCTTCTCCCTTTCTTTCTTTTCCTGCCTTTTTCCTTCTTCCTTTTAATTTTTTTGGGGTCGTCTTAATTAATTGTTTTTCTTTAAACTCGCTTTATATGCATTTGCACGGGTATATATATGTGTGTGTGTGTCTGTGTGTGGTTTTCTTCTCTCCAGACGCGTCTTTTAAGGGTAATTTTCCAACGCGGAAGGGAATTCTGCTCTCCCACCCCGCTCTCACGTTGAGCTCCATCCTTCCTCTCTTGCTGCTTGACTTTCTGTTTCTTTGGGAAGCTCACGCTCTTGGAGAAGACTGGATTTGATTTAGTTTGACTTGATTTTCTTCAGCCAAACAGAGACTTCTAAAGGTTTGGCCGAGGGATTCACTGCAAAGAACACGGACAGCCGACGCCGTGTGTGCTCACACCCCACAAACTCCTTCAGCGTTGGTGGTTCCTCGCTTATAAAACTCCTCCTCGGTTCGGTGCGGTACCGGGGCTCCACGTTGATGGGTATTTCGGGATCACATCCAGCGCTATCTCCCATCTATTTCACTTCGGGAAAAGCCTCGCATGGAGCTGAGTCTCTTCGCACCGCACTCGGATCGGTTTCACTGTACGCTTCCCTCCCTGCCTTCTCCCCTCCCTCTCCAAGGAACGTGAAATAAGTGAGATCCATCTTCTCGGGCTCCCCAACTGAGCTCTGCTCCGGAGTGGTGATTTCTACCCCTTTAACTGACTCGTAATTCCACTTGTCGGCATTACAGAACCTAAATCGTCACCCCGAGAGGCGGACGGAGCGAAACTTCCCCGGAGTTGAGGCTCAACCTTCAAGCAGCGTGCGTTAATCGAGCAGGAGGAGAACTTCTGCTAGCAAAACTGGGGGGGAATATAACGACCTTCAGACCGTGCACAGAGCAAAGGGGAAGCTTCGTAAAACTGCGTAAAACTGCATAAAACCTCCAGAAAACTGCTGTGTGTCCCCCCCAGTCGTCCCCCCCCCCCCTTCATGATTTGTGCTCTGGATGAGCTGAACCGCTTTTCTCCCGGTGCAGCTCTCGGTTTTCCACCTTCCCATTTATCGCCCGGTTCCTGCGCATTTCATTTTACCCCCCTCTCCCCTCGGATGTCTCTATATAGATCAATAGATGGAGAGATAAAGAAGCGCTCCCGCATCGTTCTCCATCCGCGGGCGCTCATTTCCCGCATCAAAAACCGGAATCGGAGCAGCTCTCGTCTTACATCGCTACCTCAAAACAGTGCTGGGCGCTTCCCAAAGCCGCCTCTGTTTTATTCCCCGTGTCATGTACCGAGATATTTATTCCAAGCATTTCCTTTAGGAGCACGGCAGGCAATTACTTGGTCGGATCTCCCTCCCCCCCTCCTCCGGCAGCTCCGGCCCTTTTTGGGGTGAGTTCTGCTCGGAAAAACCCAACCAGGACGGGATTTCACAGCACAAGGAGATCTTTTAATTTGCTTTTTTTTCCCCACCCTTCTTTCTTAAATTAATACCCCAGGCCGAAAGTCGTCGTATATTTACGTAGCAGACTTGTTTTTGCTCTATGAAAGGCTCAAATGACATTATCTTTTCCAAGAGAGAACTGAAAGTGGGGCTGAATCCTTCCCACCCGAAGCGTCAATATTTCTCTTTGGCCATCGGGCTGACGGCATTTCCCTTGGTTTTATTTTGAACATTTCACTGATGCTTATTTTCCTTTATTATTATCATTTATTGAAGAGATTAGGTGGGAGAAGTTGGGGGGGATGCCTGCCCAGCACAGCCCTGTGCAGAGAGGAGACACAGCGAGGAAGGGAAACCGTATTTTATGCATTGATACAAAGGGGATATGTAGGTGCCAGAAGGACAGGGGAGGAAAAGACCCACGGACAGACCCCCACCCCCCGCAGTGTATATGGCACAGCAAACTCAACCCTAAACTCGGGGCTGCTGTTTCCCCCGGGTTCCTCTCGGTGCAATGAGCGATGCTCACCCGAGACAGTCATTTGCATACGATGTCGCTCCTATTTACTACACTAGACAGTGACCTTGAACTGAGCCCTTGCAATCTCCCTTTTGCAGCCTCTTCTCCCTACCCCCCCCCCCCCCAACACCCCACCACCACCCACCCCGTCTTTTTTGGGGGGTTCTTTCCCGTCTCCCACGGGCACGGAGAGACCCTCGGCTTTATCCCACGAGCAATTGACGAGATTCGTGTGGGGCTGGAGAAGGTGGAAGGGATAACGGTGAGGATGGCCAGAGATAAACGTGAGGATGGCTACAGATCTGCCTCCGCGAGGACTCCACCTGGAAGAGAGATCTGCGAAATGGGGAAAGGTTCCGAGATTTCTTTGCTGGGGTCGGGAAACTCTTTTGTTTTGGGGGGGTTATGGGGGGAGGATCACCTCGGGGTGGGGGGAATAATAATAAAAAGGCTCCTCTTCGACTAACAAGGGTGGAATTCGGGATAGATGTTTGGAGCCGACGCTCGGGGTGGGTCGAGCACGGGGTGAGGCTGCTCAGTGCCATCGCCCCGAGCAGCAGCGTTCGGCTCCGGCTTTGGTGCTTCAGCGTTTGCAATGAGCTCCCCCCGAGCTGAGAAACGCTTTTGGAACGGGGAAGAAAATCCCGAATGAAAGAGGCTGTTCTGCTCAGGAGCCCCCGGGATCATTTCCAACCCCCACCACCCCCCTCACCCACCCCTCCACCCCATCCTCTTGGAGCTGCCTTGTGCAGGGGGAGCAGCGTTGAGCTCTGTTCCCACTGGGGACGAAGGCCACGGGGAGCGGGGACTTCTGAGCGCCTTTTAATGTATTTCCGAGCACGGCTGCGGCATTTCTCACCTCTGAGAAAAAAAATACAATGAAATAAAATTAAAATGAAATAATCAAAGGAAACGGGGGTTCCTTTCTCTCTTTGCTGCGGTGCCAGCGCTGCCGATGTCCCTTCCCGCAGCACTGCGATCCCTTTGCTCTCCTCCTCCCTAAACGCCGCCTCGGAGGTAACAGGGAGACGGGCATTTTATTTCGTGTTTTATGCTTACAGCTCACGAAATATATATATATATAAAGAGGGGGGGGAAATGAAATGGAACGAAGAGGAGAAAGCCCCAATTAAAGCGAGAAAAGCGAAAATGGACTTCTCCAAAAGTCCTTTGGAGAACAAAGCCGCACCGCAACCCGGGCGCGTCTCGTATGGGGGAATTTTGCGAAGGAAAAGCGAGGTAAAGAAGGGTTTTGTTTAATCAGCAGCAAACAAAGCCGATTCGTACTGAGACCTACGGGGATCACGTGCTCATTTTGATATAAACTATTCCCTTCCACCGCTGCCCGGCGTTGGGAGCGAGAGAAGACACCGGTGGAGGAACTGCAGCAGCTTTGCGCTCATACCTGCGGGGAGAGAAATTCCTTGGCAAGGTTTAAAAAAGAGAAACAAAAAGCAGCAGCCCAACATCCCCTAAAACTGCTAAACTTTCATTTTAGAGAAATATAGTCGTATTTCTTCCATCGGGTGGGGAGGTACGTGTGTTATCTATGCGAGGTACGTATGGAGCGCACCCAGAGATGCGCCAGGGAGAGGTGGGAGACGCGGAGCAGAGGGGATGAGATGTCCCCGATGTGAGAGTTAAACAGAAAGAGGAGAAATGCGTTGTTTTATTGGCACCCGATTTTGTTTCTATAGGGCTGAGCTGCAGCCCCAGCCTTGCGCCAGAGGGGAAAGGAGGTGCGTGTGTGTATTATGGTGGAGGAATAGCGAAAATATCGGCGGGGAGGGGAGGGGGGGGATGGATAAAGCTGAAGGGGGGGCCGCCCCGCTCAGCCCCCGCGGAGGGGTTTTACCTCTATTACCTCTACAGGAATATTTACGGTACTTTGCGGAGTCAACCTGGCAAGGAAGCGCTGGGGAGTTGCTTAAGGCAGGGAGGAATGCGGCGCCGTGCAGAAACGGAGCGAGCGGGGTGGGCACGGGGTTCGTAATAAAAAGAAAGGGGGGGGGGGGGGGGGAATGGGAGAGGGAGTCTAAAAAAGAAGGGGGATAAAACACCCCCAAAAAGCACAGAACGCCGTCGAACATCTCTGCGTTTTCCTGCCTCCGAGATTCCATACGATGCACTTTTTCCTGTATATATATATATTATTTTCCCTTCCCTCCACCGCGTTTATTTTGCACTGAAAGACGCCAATATTGATTTTCTACCCCCACCACCCCCCCCCGCTATTTTTATGCGGAGGCTCTTTTCATTCTGGCCTGGAGAAGGAGGAGGGTGGGAGGAAGGGAGAAGAGCTCCGTGGCGTTACGAGGGCAGAATCCAACACTATCAGGCAGCGGCCAAGCAGATCCGTGTGTGTGTGCCCCTCTATTTCCAGCGGTGGGCAACGAGAGATTGAGGTTTGTGTGTGTGGGGGATTCATTTTAATCATTCCCACGAAGGAAGGAGAAAGAAATGAGGCAAAAATGTATTTCATACCAGTGTGTGTGTGCGCCTTTCCTGATTATGGGATATATACCGGATAAATGAAGGCTGCCGGGCAGCCCCGCTCTTCTGCCTTGCTTGAGTCGACACAGATCATTAATAAAAGCGATTGATTGTTAAAAATCTCCGAGCCTTCCTCGAGATGCTGCAGTCGGGGATGGGGCTGCGCTGCCCCAAAGCGCGGCCCGAGAGGAGGAAAACAGCCGATTATTATTGTTATTATTAATAATAATAATAATGATAATAATGATAAAGCAGAAGACTCGGAAAGGACTCAGAGAACCTCCGATCCCAGCTCCCCCCCCCCCCCACAGCCACACTGCACGTAAATACGAGCCTGTTGCGGGCACCGCCATCCGTCTCCTTAAAAAGCCCGTAAACTTTATATGACACAATATCTAATAGTAATTTATTGGGGGAGATACTGTAAATTCGAACTGTTTTAGTTAATAAAGGAGCTAATTAACGAGAAACCGCTTCGCTTTTGCAGCTGCCCGAGGGGCCCCGAGGTGCCGTTGAGGAAGGGGCGCTTTTTGGGTGGGGGGGCGGGGGGGAGGTTGGGGGGCAAATTCATCTTTTCGGCTGTTATTTGGTGCCAAAAATGACATTTTCGGGTCTCTCCCTCTCCTGAATCGCAGCGCTGGGAGCTGCTGCGTTCTTCTCTCTTTTTCTTATAGCTTTTTTTTTTTTTTTTTTCTCTTAATAAATTGTGCGATGGGATTTTTCTCTTTATGATTGAGGGGTGAAGAGGGACCGGGGTGGAAGGGGGGGGGGCAAAAAAAGGCGTAAAAAGGCGGAACTTGCTGTTGTGTTTTGTCTCGGCTGCCAGGGGAGGGGAAGGGAGCCCCCCCCCCACCCTTCCCTCCCAGCGCAATTTGGGGCTCACGTGACCCCCCCGGACCAATAGGGCTGAGCCGTCGGTTTAACTATGTTTAATGTCAGATAGCAATAAAGTAGAAGCTTTCGGTCAGGCCCGCGGAAATGGGCGAGCACAACCTCCTTAATCCCGGCTTTGTGGGACCTCTGGTGAACATCCATACGGGAGACACCTTCTATTTCCCAAATTTCCGAACCTCCGGAGGGCAGCTGCCGGGTCTGCCGTCTTTATCGTACCCCCGACGGGACAACGTTTGCTCCTTACCCTGGGCGTCTTCGGAGCCCTGCAACGGGTACCCGCAGCCCTACCTGAGCAGCCCCGTCTCCATTAACCCTTCTTTCGGCAGAGCCTGCGATCTCGCCCGGGTGGAAGAAAGCAAATGCTACTACCGGGAGAGCTGCTCCGACACGGCCGGGTTGAAGCGGGAGGAAAGGGGCAGGGACAGTGCTTTGCTGCCCCTCGAATCCGGCCTCCCCAATGGCATGGGGGGCAATTTCAGCAAATACGATTATCCCGGAGCCGAGGCGGTGCCCCACGACCCTCCGTCGTGTCAATCTTTGGAGTCAGACTCCAGCTCGTCTTTGCTCAATGAAGGGAATAAAGGCACAGCGGGCGAAGCGGGGGGTTTGGTGTCCCCCCTCAACCAAGGCAGCACTTTAGGCACCGGTGGTAAGACCCGAGAGGGGTGTTTTTTTGGTAGGGGGGGGAGCCGGGAGGTGGGGGAGGTTACCGGCTTGGGGCTGCTTGGTGTTGTGATTCATGGGCTCAGGGATGGGAAGCGGAGTGCCTATATGTGTTGAGACCGCTAGGGGTAGCACCGAAATCCCGAATGTTTTATTAGGTGGTGCTTCTTTTAAAAGAAAAGGCTATAAACATGTAAATATCCCATAAAAAAAAAAAAAAAAAAAAAGGAAAAAAAAGAAAAAGGAGAGGGAGAGAGAGGAAGACGCAGGGATTGAGCATCTCTCCTCCTCGATCGACGGTGCGGACGGGTGGAAGCGCTTCTCGGGGGCATCTCAGAGGTGTGTCCGCCCGAGGGAAGCGGGGGGGAAGAGGGAAAGGGAAGGGAGGGTCGCTTGATTAAAATGGAATAAGAAAATAACGCAGCCGTCGGCTCTGCCCTTTGGGTCTCCCAACGCTCCCCACTGGCACAGGGATCGGAGCGGCTGCAGATCCCTCCTGCAAGGACCCTCTTTCCTCTTTCCCCACCCCAAGCATCGGTCCCCGGTTATGCCGCTCCCTCCTCTCCCACCCCGAGAGGCTGCGCGTGTCCTCCCCACTTATCACCCCTGGTGGGAGCTGAGAGCATCCATCCCTGCGGCCACGGGGATGGGGACAGCGGGGAGGTGCGGGCAGCAGTCCTGGAGGGGCAGCCCCCCATTTTACCTCTTTAAATTGATGTATATTTAGAGAAAAGGGCATTTTTCCTCCAAAAAAGCTCAATTCTCCTTCTTGCTTCCCCCCCCCCAACTCCCTTTGCCAGGTGCTCCTTGGTACCCGATGCACACACGGTCCCGGAAAAAACGCAAACCCTATTCCAAGCTGCAGCTGGCGGAGCTGGAGGGGGAGTTCATGGTCAATGAATTCATTACTCGCCAAAGAAGGAGGGAGCTCTCAGACCGATTAAACCTGAGCGACCAGCAGGTGAAGATCTGGTTCCAGAACCGACGCATGAAAAAGAAAAGACTCCTCCTGCGGGAGCAAGCCCTGTCTTTCTTTTAAAGTTTTAAAAGCGTCCGTATCGGGTAATAATAATTAATAATAATAATAATAATGATCCATAGACTATCTAGCTTTCACCCGAGCTCTCGGGATTTTACCTGACCAATCCTCAACCCCCCCCCTACACACACCCTTCCCCTCTCAGAAATCAATGAATAAAGAGGTCCTGTTCACAAATAATCGGTTTCCCCTCAAACACGGAGCCCGACCGAAGCACCAGGACGCGCACCTCCTCCTCCTCCTCCTCCTCTTCCTCCGAGGGGACTGAGCGGCTGCGGATGGGAAGAGGCGGCCCCGACTGCTGCAGCCCCCGGCGATGCTCGGGGAGGTTTGAGGGGAGAGTTCGGCCCTCCAACAGCAGCGCAGGTAGGAGGGGGTGTTTTGTGGGGGGGGGACAAGGGGGGGAGTGGGTAGAGGGCGATGAGACCGCAGAGGAGGGGGGAAATCAGCCCCGATTTGGGGGTTATTGGGTAGGAGAAGAGCGACAATTAATTCAATTAATTAATAAATTCATTCAAATGATAAAATGAGACAACAAATAGCGAGATGGTGGGGGGGGGGGGGGAGGGGCGGGCGGAGTCTTAAAGCACGGAACTCCCACCTGTGTGGGAGATGGGGGGGGGGTTCTCGGTGCACAGTGTTCCCCAGATTCTGGTTTTGCTGTTTTTTGCCAGTGTGAGGATGTTTTAAGGGGGGGGGGGGGGGTTGATGTCAGTGTCTGGAGAGAGAGGAAGGAGACAAAGCCCGTGTGTATCTGCGGTGAATGTGGCATAGTCTCTATCAGCGATGAGGTGTGTGGGTCCCACTGCATCCCTGCGGGTGGGAGGTGGGGGCTGTGCTGTCCGTGCTTCGATGAGGCTGACAGTGCTGTCCCCAACTCCGCTGTCACAAGGAGAAGGAAAAGGTGCCCACGCCACCTTAGGAAACTCAGAGGGGAAAATCCCAGTTCCCCTTTTAGAGACTTTTGCTGTCTCAGTTCGCAGCCAAAAAGTGTGTTATCGTTCACCATAGCCCCGAATCGCATCCCACTCCACACCTCCCCACCCCTCCCCAAGGACATCTCTCTTTGCAGCTGCTCTGCTGATGGAGATGATCTGTGCTTCTCGATGACGGTGTAGCAAAAGAAGGAGGAAAAGCCCCCTTGTTTTTATCCCCTCCGGTGCCAGCAGCACTCTGGGGTCGAGCAGGCCGCATCTCCCCCCACCTCGGGGCAGCCTCGAACAGCGTTGGGAAGGAGGGGTTGGGGTGGGGGGCAATAGAAATAAGTCAGAGTGATTATGTCTTCTTTTGAGGAGCAATATCCCATTCAGATATACAACCCATCCGCCCCTCAAGAACAACCCCAGGTTACGAAATCTTACTTTTCCATCAGCAGACGATGGTTCTTTACTTAAAAAGCAGCGTCTGCTGCAGGCAGAGGGAAGAAGAGGTTTCATTGTGTGGGGCTGATTCACCTAAAGCCTCGTCTGCCCTGTTTGCCTGGGAGGTCTGATGGGGTGCGATGTGTTTTCTCCGTGTGCTCTGCTTTCCTGTTCAAACAAACCCACCCCGTTTTGCTCTTAGAATCATAGAATCACAGATTCTTCCCCATCAGGTGTGTGCAAAAGGAGCTTCAGGGAGTTCGGGGAGGGTAGGACGGGGATGGCAGTGGATTTGGGGCCGAGAGGAGTACGGTGTGGGGCAGCTTGATTCTATATACAGAGAGAGAAATATATACATGGTGTTTTTAAATAGAGGCTGAAGAGGGTGAAGGGCCGCGGTGCTGCATCACCGCTCTCTGCTCCGTGCTTTGCTCCGTTTGTTTTATACGGGGACCAGGGGGGGGGGGATGTTGGGGAGGGGGGGGGTATTAATTTTATGGCAAAGCAGCGTTTTCTGGGTAGCCTGGACGCTCACCACGTGCTCCCGCTTCCCCGCGTTCATGGTCATGACCAGCAGCGGCGAGGAATGCTTTTATTTACGAGCTGCAAAGGATGGAGCCGACCCCTTCCAAATCCCTCTCCGGGCTGAGAGGGGCCTTTCCCTTCAGCTGCGTTTCCCTTCCAACCTCTCTCCACTCTCACCCTTTCTCTGGATGCTTCCCTTTATCCCCCCGTCCTCCTTCTATTATTATTATTATTATTATTATTTAATGATTATGATAATCTTTTTGTTGTTGTTGTTTTTCCAACCGGGAAAATGTTATCGTTTCTTCCCTCCGTTCGCTTTTTTCCCCCTCGGTCTCTTCCCCCAAAGCCAGGATCATTCCCTCCCCCTGCCCCCCACCTTCCTCACAAAGGAGGGCATCGCTTCTCGCAGTGCAATAAACTCGGGCTGTGTTTTCCGTGGGTATTTCTATACACTCGTGCAATGAGAGGAGGAGGGAGGTGGGGGAGAGCTCAGCGCTTCGGGGGAGTCTTATGGTTTTGGGATGGGAAAAGGGGGGTTTTGGGGACCGGCTGACTCTGAAGGGGGTGACAACGTGTGTGGGGACACGGGGAGCATCGGGTGCTGTCAAAGGGACCGAACCCGCTGAATAAAACCTCTGGGGTTCGGTTCGGAGGTGGAAGAAACGAGGGTGAGTTATGGTGAAATGTCGGCAGCGTTGGGCCGGGTTTCAATCCGCGCATCTCACCCAACCCGTTCCCATATCTTTCACCCACCGAAAGCCCCAAAATACCGTAAAAATCCTGCAGAAAACCCCCAAAAAGTCCCTCAAAAAGGACCCTACCGAAACCCGTCCGCCCTCCCCAGCACAAAAGACGACCCGACACCCCCCACCACCACCACCCGTGCGCGGAGAGACTTCGGGATACGGAAAGATATGCAATATTCTCTTCCAGACCGCTTTCCCCGTGTGGTTCAGTGGGATTTCTGTTTGTTCTGTGTTTGTTCTCCGTGTCCGTGGTGCCGTTTTCCCGCTTGTATCCCTTAGCCTTGTTAATTGCGGTTGTTAATATGCATCCTTCGCCATAATAGTTCACATGTAATGTCTCTTACCTCAAGCTGTTATATGTAGGGTCTATGCAAATGTCTGTTAGAGCACGTTGAGGCTTTATATAGTCCTGTAAAAAGTTGCTTCACGATAATGGTAATTAAAAAATAATAATGATGATGTACGATGATGTGATTTCTTGATAATAAATAAAAATGGCCCAAACATCAGCTTGGTGTTTTGTTGCTTACTAATTGAGTACGAACTGGCGGGGTTAATGCGGGAGGAGCCGAGGGGACATCGGCAGCATCGCCTGCTCCTGTTTAGAGGTCGGCTTTTAGTTAAAAAGAAGCGATTAAATGCAATGGAAAATGGGAGAAATATCGCCCTAAACACAGTTAAAACAAATCCCGGGACAGCAGAAAGCACGAGCTGATCTCAAAGCTGTTGGTTATCCGTGCTCAATGCGCTCATTTGGGGTAACACTCAACAGAATGCTCTGTTTTCTTTAGAGAGATCATCAGAACTGCTTGAATGTGTGGGTTAATTGGGATCCTTTTGTCTCTTGGGAGGGTCCGGGGTCCCACGGGGCTCTCGGTCCCCGTGGGTGATGCTGTGGGGATGGATTGCCTTATATACGGAGCGCCGAAGACATCCCGGGTGTGTCGCCGATATGGGAATGGGATGCGAAGACGCAGCTCTTAAATTGGAAATAGATTGGAATGGGTCGAGATCGGGGCGCTCTGATGCTTATGGTTACGATTATGGTTATTAGGACGGGCGTTATTGCGTTTCTTCCGAGTAAATTCGCAACAAATTCATCTAACAAGAGGAAAAATAACCCCGGCAGGCCAATTGAAATAAATTAGATTACGATTTCCTCGATCTCTCTCCAAGCGGATATTTATACGTAATGGTTTCTCTGTTATTTTCCTTCCGAGGAGAACACCGTACTCTCCTCGGAGGCAAGAAACGTGCATTAGGCAAAAAGCTTTTAGGGGATCGATGAGGGGTTTTCATTAAAGAAATGCCATAGGAGTCTACCGCGATGCAAACGACGCCTTCCGCAGCCTCACCACATCCCATCCCGATCCCAACATCCTACAGCTCGGCCCACTGGGAGCACTGGGAGCCGCCGGTCCGAGCTCGGGGTGCTGGAAAGCGTGTTTTCCTATGAGAAACACAAAATCAGCGCTAACTCGTGCGGTTCCCCTCCGTCAGAATGAGGAGAGCTTCGGGATTTCTCAAAATAGGGCGCATTTTGGGTCTTTCCATGACGGTGTTGGACTCAATCCTGCGCTGTTTCACCTTTGTTTTTTATGTTTATTTTCCCCTATGAATTGCGTTGTGTGGGGAGGAGAGGAGAAGGGAAAACCCTACAGGAACGGCCCACACTTCTCCCATCTCCAACGTTCCCCAAACACATCTCCAAGGCGATAGGTTTGGAAAGGGCAAAATAAAAAGCACTAATGGGGAGGAATACTCAGAACCAGGCGATTCGTGTTGTATTTTCCTTGAAAAAATGCCCATTTTTTGGCTGCTATTTTTTAATAGACACCATTACTTCAATCGCAGGTCCTCCCTCCCCCCCTTCTATTCCTTTCCTCCCTCTCCACCCGCGTATGTGCGCACACACAGCAGAGCCCCACGCTCTTTGATTTCGCCATTTCTTCGGCTTAAATGTGCCAACGTGGCAGGGAAAAAAGGGAAGAAACAGCGCCCAAAGGGTCGGAATGGAGCGGGGTGACATAAATTGTCTACACCATCCGTCGGTTCACCTTGAGGAGGACTGGTCGGAATTTCAAAGACGTTCAAACACTCGCCCAAACAGATAAAACTTATTTATTGCCAGCGAGCGGATAGAACAAATTGTTGCTTCGCCATAAAATCGGTATTATTTCGGGGCTGGTTTCTTTTATTCGGGAGCGTATTTCATGGCTCCGGCTTTAAAACGAGTTCGTTAGAGAGGGGAGAAAACCTCCGTCTCTTTAATTGCGGGGAATATTTCTGCCGTTAATGACAAAGACAGAGGTGCTATTTCACAACCGCTGCAAAATCATAGGAAATATTAATGCGGGCGGCTCGATTTTAGGGAATTATTCATGCTTCGGTGCTTCCAGAGCTGAGCCAATATAGGAGCGATAATGGGAAAACTGGGAATACAAAAAAAAAAGGCATTTTCCCCCTCCTCCCCCTCATCACAACCCTCCCTGAGCGGGGAGATACGTTCGTGCCACCTTTGTGATGGAGAACAGCGTTCATCAGGATGGGACCCGGCTCGAATTAACGCCGAGCTCATCCCAAAGCCATTCAAAAAGCAGAGGGGATTTCAGAGCAGTTTAATCACATTCGACACCGAAAATTCAATGCAGAGCGTCCCGAAGCCTTTCCCCCCCCCCTCTCCTCACTTTCCTTCCTTGGGTTATTCTTTTCCCGACCAAAATCGGTGTTTTTTGCACCCAAACCAGGGGTGGGTTAACAGAGAGCAAAACAGGAAAAGAAATCAGAAATGGGGGAGAAAGCAGCCCCACTGGTGGGGGGGCAGAGCTCGGTTCGGAGGGGAGAGACCTGAGATTGCCTTGTATTTAAATGTCTTCTTATATATATATATGTGTGTGTGTGTATGTATTGGTGCTGTAATCCAGCGAGGAAAAGAGAAAGAAAGCAAGAAAAGGAGAAAAAACAAAGAAAAAAAAAAAAAGGAAAAGGAAGTAAGAGAAGATGAAAAGAAGAAGGAAAAAAGTGAGGGAAAAAAATAAATAAAGGGCAAATAAAAATGATAAAAAGAAATAAAAGGAGAAACGCGGCCCGTAGGGCACAGAGCTGTAGTTGGGTGCTAGTAGGAGCCATGAGGGTGGGGGGTGCGTTTTTTGGGGGTTGTTGTGAAGAATGGAACTGCACGAAGTGGGGCTGGGGGGTGTTCTGGCTATAGGGCAGGGTGAAGAGGGGAAAATAGGGATGGGGGTCCGGCCCTGAACCAAGGGACGGCCGATGTCCGTGCGTGGAAATGTCTCAGTCCCCCCCTCCAGAGAGACAAAAACACCTCCAAGCAGCCGCCGAGTATGACAGCAATTAACAAGAAATCTAATAATTCCCATTAAGGAGAGAAGAATGGCCGGACTTTCCCCTCTCTCTGTCTGCGTGTGGCTGAGGCTCAATCCTTCGCTAATTCCGTGCTACGTTAATTAACTGTTGGCTTTCCTCCCCCGTGCCATTCCGGAGCTGTTTGCAGACCCCTTAATCCGGAATGCGTCGGTTTGATTCCTAGCTCGGGTTCATAAATATCCAATAAACACAGAGTGGGAATAATTAGCGGCGTTTATCAGCATATGGCCCACCCACCCCACACTGAAACCTTCCAGACCCCCGCGAGAGGAAAACGAACTACGCGGCGACTAATTAGTTTCAAGCAAATCATTTCGAATGGAAACTTATAGGTAAAAGCTAATGAAGTGCAGAGGCTGTTGGGGGGGGGGGGGGGGGGGGGGGGGGAAGCTCTATTTTTATTGCTTGGTAGGTAGCAAGTAGACACAGCGATATTTCACTGCTGAGAGAATAAATTTCTGTAGCTCGCAACTCCGATGGCTCCACGGATGACTGCATTTAAAGGAGATATATGTATGCAGTCTCATCGGTGCTGTTAACAAGAGAGATAATAAAGATGAAAAGGGGGAAGAAAGATAAAAACTAAAGTAATAATAATAAGAAGAAGAATAAAAAGATCGGCCGTTCAGAGCTCCGAATTGAACGGATTTCTTTCTTATTCCGACCCTCATTTGTTAAAAAATGATTAATAAGAATAATTATCATCGGTTTGTTTATTTATTTGTCACAATCAGGCCTCATTAAGTGCTTTGATTTTCATGTCGCTCACATTGGAAATAAACATGCTCCCCCCCCCCCAATAAATCTCCCCCTAACCACTATTCCCTCTGGATCCAGGCTCTCTCCCTTTCCCTTCTCCTCACTCTTTATGAAAATACATTTTCCTCCTCAAAAAAACACCCCGATTATTGTTGAAAATGAACCTTTTTCCCCCCCTTCTGTCCGTCTGGAAATTTCAATGTGCTTTTTATTCTCGTCCTTCTTTCCCTCTCTGTATCTTTATGGTAACCGGCAAAGCGTCGACTTCTCCTATCTCCCTCAGCCTGAATAAATCGCGTTGAGATGCAATAGCGCCCCAAATCCGCCTTCCCATCTACCTGCCATCTTTATCGCTTATTTAAAGAGGGTTTGAGCTTTAATTTCAGACTCGGGTCAGCAAAACACCGCCACGGAGAACACATAAACCATCGGGATATCTCATTATAGAAACCTCTGCCAGAATTTATTCAGATCCAGGTTCTCTCAGTGCCACTCCGAAGCTCAATAGGGGGAGAAGCGACGATCGTTGGGGAGAGTGTGGAAATTCATTTCGTTTTTACGGCGAGCCGGTAAAGCCTTACGAGGTGATGCGAGACGCTGCGAAAGGAGAAAGTATTTAAGAAATTAGGGATGGAAAAGTAGGGTTGGAAAGTCGAAGTGGCAGCGAGGAATGCCGGGCAACCTTCGGGTCTTGTAAAGTTGGGGGGGAGGTGGGGAAGGGGGAAATAAAAGGGAAAAGAAAAGGCCGTATGGATTACCTCAAATCGAAATATCTTGAGGTAGAAGTAATAGAAAACGGGATATTTTTCATAGGCGGATTGTGGTGGTGGAAATGACCCCCGTGGGGTTTTGAGGGGATCTGAGGGGGTCACTCTGTGGGTCTAGAGGGGGGTGGAGAGCATGGAACCCCCATTAAAGCCCTGCTCCGGAGTTTGGGGGTGGGGTGGGGGGGCAGAGAACGGAGCAGCTCAGCGCACCCACCGGGACGCAGAAAAGCCGAATTGGGGCTCTGCTTTTTGAGTAGGGGGGGTAGCGGACAGCTCAGGGCTTTCCCGTTGGGTTCCCCCCCCTTAAAGGTTCCTTTCACCTCATTCACCGCACGACAACACCCCCCCCCGGCTCTCGTTTCCAATTCCAGTTCCCAACCAGAGCCCCAACACTGACTTTATGGGTATTTAAACCCATCGTCTTCATCTGTAATTGTGGGTGAAGAGTATTTATTGCTCCGGTGGATAACCAGATATATAATTATCTCTTTATAGAGAGACGGTGAAATAAAGCATCTGTCCCCCCCTTCCCTTCATCCCCCCCCTCCCACCCGGCCGCACACAAAGGCGGAGGAATACGGACAAAGTTATACATCTGCACCGCCGCTCTATTTGTGTTTTTCCTTCTTTTCCTCCCCAAACAAACTGCGTTCACCAAAGACCGAGGATCGTCTCTTCCAACTTTAACCCGATCAAATCGACCCGATTCATCTGTTTCTTCTTCTTTTTTTTTACCTTCTTTCTTTCTTTTTTTCCCCCATTTGCGAAGAGGAGCCTCTCTGACCGCCTCAGTTCTGCGCTGAGCTTTTGGGGGGAGAAAAGAAAGGGATTTGGGGATGTATCTGATGTGTCGGGGAGGAATAGAGGGATTTGGGGGCCAAAGGGATGAGGGACTGGGGATGGGGGAGCACTGGGGGGTGAAAGGGAGACGGGAATGTCCGAGAGACGGCAATGGAGATTGGCTTTGGGGCAGCGGAGGAAATTTGGCTTACTGCTCTCTATCCCTGCTGCGGGTCGGATCCTCCGTGGGGCTGCGGGACAGGAGGAGCCTTTTTGGTATTATTTTTCATGGTCTTTTTCAAATTGTACTTTTACATTATTTTCCTTTTTCCTTTCCTTTTTCCTTTCTTTTTTCTTTTTCTCTCCTTTTCATTTTCCCTTCCCTTCCCTTCCCTTCCCTTCCCTTCCCTTCCCTTCCCTTCCCTTCCCTTCCCTTCCCTTCCCTTCCCTTCCCTTCCCTTCCCTTCCCTTCCCTTCCCTTCCCTTCTTACACTTTACTTCCCTTCTTTCACTTTATTTTCCTCCATTTCGCTCAATTCCATCATTTTCCCTCTCCTTTACTTCTCCCTTCCTCTCTTTCTCCCCCTTCTCTCCCTCCTCCGCACCCGCGGAGCGCTGCGGATCGCGGGGCTGCGGGCGGGAGGAGCCGTCGGGGCCGCCCGTCTGTCTGTGTGGGCGGGGGCGGCCCCGCAAAGTGAAGGTCAAAGTGAAGGCTCCGTCCGCCCCTCCGCGCCGCTCCGCCGCAACGCCACGGCCGCCTCAACGCTGCTCTTCACATCGGACCCCCCCACACAACCGCCCCCTCCCCTCCGTATCCACCACGAGGGGAGAGGGGGGGGAGAGCAGAGAGGTGAGCAACATTAGCCCCCCGGGTAGGGGGGGGGGGGTTACTGAGCCCATGTTGCCCCGATCCTGATTTCTCTCCCTCTTTTTCTCCCCCTTTTTGGACTTCAAACGCTGCTCACCTCCCCCATCCCACCCCCCCTTTCTGCTTTTCCTCCCTCTTCTTCTCCCCCCCCCCCCCCCCTCTTCCCCCCCCCCTCTTCCCAGCAAGTTGCAAACGCGTCTGCCTTGGAGGAAATTAAACGTCATAAAGAAAAGCCCAATTAAGGTTTAATGTCTGAACATGACCATTTCCTCCAGAAAACAATGAAGTTCGCTCGGTAAGGAGAGAGGGGCAGAAAGAAGGGGGGGGGGGATTGATGGGGGGCTGAAATTCTTGCCTGAAAGAGAGGAAAAATGGGTATAGATGACTGAAATCATTGATATAAGGGTCGGGGAGGGGGGGTGTTGTTTGAATGGGTGTATCTAGGAGATATTCGGGGGTTTTGCTTTGGAAGAAAGGTCTGAAGTGAATTAAACCATTGGGGATTGCAACGGGGGTTTGATTTCATATTTAAAATGTAGGAAAAGGAGTGAGTGGGTCCGGAGCTGGGAGGTGGAGGGGGGGGGGGGTAAGAAGGGGTTAAAGAGAAATAGGGATAACTCCGATATGGGGGGGGGGGTCCCGGGGGGGGGGGGGGCTGTAAATGCCTCCAGCAAAGCGGGCGGCCCTTGTCTGCCCCCCTTCATCCTCTCCTTCCATCCCGAAGGTCCAGAAAAATCAAATTAAATACAAATTTGGAGGGGGGGGAGTTAAAAATAATGCTAAAAAACAGGAGAAAGAGAAACACAAAGAGCCTGAAATCTCACAAAGCCAAAAGAGCTGCGGGAAAAGGGCGAAAAGGACAAAGATCTGCCGGGGCTTGGGGGGGTTAGAGGAGGATTGTAGGGGGGGATCGGCAGGTTTGGGTTCAGGTTTTGTACCCCACTGCTGACCCCCATCCCCGGGGAGACAAAAAGGGTTGAAGGCAGCTGAGCGAACTGCGATAAATGGGGGATTTCTGCTCTTCTCTCTCCTCCATCAGGAGGAAGGATAGAGGGAGTGAAGTAAATACCCCCCCTCCCCAAATTCCCTCCGTCTCCATCTGGAACCCCCACCCCGGTCCTGTGAGGGGCTCCAGCATCCCAAAAATGTCGCGAGGAGGAGGAAGGGGGTGTGAATGTGTGTGTGTGTGTGTGTGTGAGTGAGCGTGTGTTGGTGGTGTCCGCTCTTTGTCTGCTCTCTCGGGGAGAAAACAAGTCAACGCGCTCTCCCCCCCCACCGCCCCCCTCCGAGATCGCTGATTGGGAATGTTGGGGGGGAAAATTTGTGGGGAATTATAGTGTTTTTTCTGGGGGGGTCAATCTGGCACCTTCACACCGATATTTATCATGAGGTCCGGGCAGTGGTTGACCCAAAATGTGCGATGGGGAATAGAAATACTTAGAAATATTCGGATGGAAGATATCCGTGAGGGTGGAGAAAGGTCCGTGACTGGGTGTGATGTGGGAATTAAAGGGGATTTCTGGACATTGCAGATATAGAATCTCGGTTTTGTGACTCGTAGAAGAGGGAGGTAGAGAAAATATGAGAGGAAAATAGAGTCAGAAGGATGAGATGGAAGGAGGATGGGGAAGGAGTGAGAGGAGGAATGAGAAAGATGGAAAGAGAGAGAGGAAGAGAGAAAGAGAGAGAAAGAAAGGAAAGAAAGAGAAAAAGAGGGAGAAAAGGAAAGAATGAAGGAAAGAAGGAAAGAAAGAGGGAAAGAGAGAAAGAAAGAGTGAGAGAAAAGGAAGGAAGGAAGGAAGGAAGGAAGGAAGGAAGGAAGGAAGGAAGGAAGGAAGGAAGGAAGGAAGGAAGGAAGGAAGGAAGGAAGGAAGGAAGGAAGGAAGGAAGGAAGGAAGGAAGGAAGGAAGGAAGGAAGGAAGGAAGGAAGGAAGGAAGGAAGGAAGGAAGGAAGGAAGGAAGGAAGGAAGGAAGGAAGGAAGGAAGGAAGGAAGGAAGGAAGGAAGGAAGGAAGGAAGGAAGGAAGGAAGGAAGGAAGGAAGGAAGGAAGGAAGGAAGGAAGGAAGGAAGGAAGGAAGGAAGGAAGGAAGGAAGGAAGGAAGGAAGGAAGGAAGGAAGGAAGGAAGGAAGGAAGGAAGGAAGGAAGGAAGGAAGGAAGGAAGGAAGGAAGGAAGGAAGGAAGGAAGGAAGGAAGGAAGGAAGGAAGGAAGGAAGGAAGGAAGGAAGGAAGGAAGGAAGGAAGGAAGGAAGGAAGGAAGGAAGGAAGGAAGGAAGGAAGGAAGGAAGGAAGGAAGGAAGGAAGGAAAAAGCGTTTTATAGAGGGATAGAGGAAGGGAATGGACAGAACGACTAATTTCAGCACTCGAGGTGTATTTTAAAGACCAAACCCTAAAAGAAATGGGAACCGTATGATTTTCTCCCTATATTTATTTCAGCCTCACGCAGCCACAGCAAAACCCTCCAACCTCAAACGATGGAGAAATGCAAGGACGATTTCTGATGCTGCACGGGACCGTGCGGAGCCGCGGTGCCACGACTCAAATCCATTCCTGGGGGGGGGTTTGCCCCCATCCCTCCTCTTCTCCAACTCCCAAACAAGAGATGGAAGTACCGTTGCACGAGTGGGTGCCCTCCGTGGGTAAACGGACTCGTGTACAAGGGGAGGGCGGGTGCGTGGGGTATCCCTATATGGAGGTGGGTGAGGATGCGCGTTCTCCATCCCTTCACCTTCCTCCCGTCTGCCGGCAGTGTTTGCCTTCCCAGCCCGAGCTCCGGGTCGGGATGAGGTCCCCCCGTGAAGCAGCAAAAGGATTTAGCTTCGTTTCATTCCGATCAACGCGGGTGTGAAGGAGAAAACCCAGCGCCTCAACTGAGGACGGCCGGAGCCGATCCCCAAATAGGGGCTGAGATTCCTCCTTCACTCAATTGGGCGCACGGGGGAAATGCAATTAAATACATCTATATAAATAATAATAAAGAAGGAGGGATGCGGGAGCCAAGGTATTAAACAGCATCGAGGAAAGGAACTGACTTCCTGAGTGCTTAAGGATTAATACCGCTCCTGCAAACGTGTGTGTGGTTTTAATAGGGCTGCGAGGATTAACCACCCACCTTCCATCCCGAGTGCGGCTCGAAAAGAACATTTCAGGGTTATTTTGCTAATATTACGGTCTGCCCTGCAGAAAGCACATTTTGCCCTCCATCATTTCCTACTTCTTTTTTCTCTCAGTTTCTCACGTTTTGATGTGACCGTTTAAGTCATCGAGCCTGGCGAATAAAGGGGTTTTCTTATTGATGAAGGTTTGGGTGTGTTTTTTTCTCTCCACTTTAGTGTTTAAATGAGGATTTTGAGAGGTTTGGGAATGGGGTTAAGAAAGAGAGAGGTGTGAGATTGAAAGAGGTGCCGCTTAATGAACTCCTCCGGGTTTCCCGTCTCTTTGGGCTGCATTTCGCATTGGAAGCTTGACCCGAACCCCCCCGCAACCACCAAAATCCATGGCTCCACACGCTGCAGCAGCTCTCTGCCACGGAGGAAAGAGGGAAATAGAGATAAATAAATAGATGAGAACACACACCCCACCCTGGCATCCCCGTCCCCGGCTTCATGTGGGCTGATGAGAAAAGAAAAAGGAATGGGAAACCCGAAGGTTCCCCAAAGAAGAGCGGTGCCTCCATGGGGCTTTCACAAGGCTCTATGGGGCTGGTAGAGCCCAGCAGTGTATCTATGGGGCTGGTGCAACCCAGTGATGGCTCTATGGGGCTGGTAGAGCCCAGGGATGCCTCTATGGGGCTGGTAGAGCCTAGGGATGCCTCTATGGGGCCGATGCAGCCCAGCTCCACTCAACGCCTCCTCGCAGCGCTTCCACCCGCCGCACATTCCCCGCCTGCGGTTGGGAAGCATAGTTTATCTGCTTTTATCTTGATTAAGTCCACATGATTTTGAACTTGCAGCTCAGGTCTAGAGAGATCTAAGCCATTTCTTTCCCCACCCCGCCCCTCTTTGAATTGTTCGCAGCTTATATAGTTTTCTTTAGCAAGTCTGGCTTACGTCCAATTAAATCTCTCCCTGCCATTTGGGGACAATAATCTTTTCCAAGCGCTTCCCACTTGTAGCTATTGTGTCTCCCTCCAGATTTCCCGTACACAGAGTGGTGTCTATAAGCTGTTTACTGGCCTGGGCTTCCTCTCCTTCCGTCTCCCTCTCCTAATTTCTTTATCCTCCTATTTCTTTTTTTGAAGTCTATCCGAGGAAGACATCGTGGTAGGGAGGGAAAAACCACTCCGAGAACATCTGATAGGCCCAAGTCATTAAGCAGCAGAAGATGGAGCCTATTTAGCAAAAGCAAAGCACTTCTCAGTGCAGCTGTTGGAGCTGCTTCTGCCCCAGAAGTGCTTTCTTTGCACTCAGTGCAGCGCTTCTGCAGCCCCGAGCACAGTTTAGTAGTGGGGATTTGGGGAAAGTTCTATTTTGGGGGCCTTTTTTTTGCCCTTTCTTCAACCTCAAATCGTGTGTCCAGAGCAGCCCCAGATCATCTGTCTGAGATAGGGGGGATTCGGGGTCTAAATAACGCTCCAGGTATGTGAAGGGCAGCGTGAGCAGCAATGAGAGACGTGGAAAGTCGGGTTGGTATCAAGTCCGCTCTCATGCTTTTCAATTTTTAGGGTATTTTTCTTTGTTTTTCATCATTTTGCCCCTCCTGACAGCACTGTACGGGTCCGGACAAAGGCTCCTTTATGTCAATGCTCACTACAAAAGTTTCTGACCGAAGTGGGGAGGCTGCTAACGAACATACAGAGCGTTTGGATAATTACAGCTATGAGAGGGGGGGAGGGATAAAAATAGATCTCCCCAACGAGAAGTTAAGGGGGGGGGGGGGGGGGGGTAATAGGGAGCAATGATTTATAGAGAAAAGTTCAAGTCCAGGATTAACCCAAACCAAAATATAACTTCAGATGTTTGCACAGATCAACCAAAGGCGACTTTCACAGCTCCGGGTTTTTCATTTGGGTACAACCGCTGCGGTGTTTTCGGCCCCGAAGTGCCACTTCGCATTTAAACGCGTCCCTTTTCATCCCCGAGCTCTGCACAAAACGCTGCTCGACGTGTTCTGTTTGCATTGCATTGGGCAAAGGAGGGCTCGCTTCGGAGCCGGGGGGAAGTAGGGGGGTGTTGAGGGGGGGGGAGATGGATTGGATTGGGTTGGATTTTGTGTTTTCTAACTGTTTGCATAGAAGTGTGAAGTGCTGTTGGTGGGAAGGAGTCCGGTGCGACGCCTGAAGAGTCCGTGGATAGGCGGGATCGGGGCTGCAGGATAATATAGAGGAAATATAGTGGGAAATGTTAGAGAAAATAGAGGGGAAATGGAGAAGAAATAGAAGGGAAATAAAGAGTAAATAGAGGGGGAATAAAGGGGGAAATAGAGGGGACTATAGAGGGGAAATAGAGGGGGAACAGAGGAAAAATAGAGGGGAAACAGAAGGGAAGTAGAGGGGGACTATAGGGGAAGTGGAATATAGGGGAAAATATGGGGGGAATATAGGAGAAATGTATGGGGAATTATAGGGAGAATAGAGGGGGAAATAGAGGGGAACAATGTAAGGGAATATATGTGAAAACAGAGGGAATTCAGAGGGAAAAATAGAGGAAATATATAAGGAAATATAGTGGAAAATAGAAGGGGAATATAAGGGAAAATCTAGGAGGAAATCTAGGGGGAAACGTAAAGGGAAATATCGAGAATCCCCCTCAAATAGCAGAACTTCACCCCTTGCCCGCAGCCGCCCCAGATCCACCTCCAGCCGTAAACGCAGACCTTACCCCCCCATCTCAATTTCCTTTGGGCTATTTTGTACCCCTCCAACACCCCCCGCAGGATCTCCCACACGGCTTTTCTCAACCCTCCCCCGTTTATTTCTCCCCCCCCCCCCCCAGCCCTGTCACCTCTCGCACCGCTCGGAAACGGAGCGGCTTCGAATGGCAAAAGGGGCCCAAAATATTCCGGGTACCAACCCTGGCTCTGCCTCCCCGTCACTCCCGACCCGGAGGAATGCGAACCGCCGGCCCCTCATCCCGTTTTATGGTGGTCACTTTGGTGGTCAAATTCAAGTGCTGTGACTCCACAGCTGCCTCCTCGGGGCTCCCCCCTCGCAGGAAGCGGACAAATCCCAGACTTTAAGCCGGCTTTAAGCCGCAAAAACGACACCGGGGCTCCATTCGGATGCGTTTACCTACGGGTGGCAATGAGCGATTTGCTCACCTCCAGGAGAGGCGGCGGTTCCTCCTTTTGGGGTGGGGGGAAGAAGGGGGTTCTGTGTGTGCTTTGTTTGGGATTTGGCTCTGATCTTTTTATGTATTTATTTATTTTTTCCCCTTTTTTTTAAGCAGAAAAAAGCCCTTGTTTCTCCCCGCTTCGTGCCCGCAGTTCATTGCCGTCCAATTCGGGGTGCATGGAGAGGATAAAAATGGACATCGGAGAGGGATTCCCTTTTAGAATCGCGGTATGAGTTGGAAACAGGAGTTGGGGGGAGGGAGGTGGGATAATAATGACACCCATAAACAATAGCTTCACGTTATTAGTTTGTAGTTAGCATGAAGACCGGTCTATAAAAAGCCGAACGAACAGATCTCTGACACTTTAATTAAAAGTTTTGCCCAAAACGACGTCCGAGCCATAAAATAGGGCAGATTACAAACCTGAAGGAAATCCATCTCGGCGGGCAGAGCTCTCTGCCCCTGTATTCGTCGGCCAAACGGTGCGTCTGGGGAGGAAAACACCGCTCATTTCGGGATTACGGACCCACGGATACGTGTGTCTATTCCTGTCTCCTTACAGACTTACAGGGAAAGCCCCCGACCTCTTCAAAAAGCGCTTTGATGAGAACGGCTCTCTCCCTCAGCAGAAAACAGAAAGCCGGGGTGGGTGGGAGCCACGAATGAATGAAAAGAGATGGGAAGGAGCGCGGTGCTGAGCTGGGAGGGTGAGCAGAACCCAACCTGGAGAAGAGACACAATTTAGCAAGTGGAGCCGCCATGTTTCCTTGCCAGATTTCCCAATAAATACGTAGAAATGAGACCACACCGTTCGAGCATCGCGGTGCTGCGAACCCCGGTGGAATCCCCACCGCATTTCTACCCAGGAGCCCTAAAGCCGTCCGCTCCTCTGCGAGATACGCACCGGCTGCTCCTCTCCACGAAAACCACCTTTATTTCTTCCCTTTCCCCCCCTCCAGCAGAATGGATGGATATCTGGCCATTTATCGGAGCCCTCAGGATATCTTCCCTCTCCAACCCCCTCCTCAAACCCACCCCAATTTCAATCCCTCTCTCCCACTCGGCCAAAGCGGAGCGGCGAACACCAGCGCGGGGTGTTTTGCCATTGAAACACAACGACAACCAGGAGACTAAAAGGAGAAGGGACGTGCCCAGGGGTTGGCAGCTGCAGTAGGGACACCCGAGCGGGGTCGAAGCTCCTGAGGCTCTTTTTGGGGTGAAAGATTGTTTTTGTCGGGGGGCGAAGTGAAAGCCCCTCCACCCCCCCCCCCCTTCCCATCCCTTCCCAAACACAAGCGCACATATCCCGGCTTTTCCCGGTGCCAGCGCTGAGGATGAGAGCTCCAGCGAAGGGCAGAGATTCGCCTTTCCTCCCTCTTGCTGTTGGGGTGGATTGCGACTCCATCTGACGAGATATTCTCCATCAATTGTACCACCATCATCATCACCAGTTCGGTCTGAAGCGCTCCGCCCGGCACCGACTGAATCCCGTGATGGGATTCGCTTCGGGTTTATGTGGGGACAACTCAGTTCTTTTTTTTTTTCCCTTTACCCTTCCTTCCACTGGCGGTGCTTTCCATATTCTTCCTTTTATTTCAAGGGATCGTTCTAGAAATAGTAATAATAATAATAATAATAAATTAAATAATAATTACGACTCATCCCGTATAGAAAAGGGGAAAAATCGGAGGAGGATGAGCTGCCTTCTCTCCATTCAGAGGTGCGAGCATCGGCTTCTGCTCCACATAGAAATGCTGTGACCAACAATTCCTACCTCAGAGGGTTCCCCGTGCAGGTGAAAACCCCATTGCAGCCCAATTGTTGCAACGGTTTTCTGCCTGAGAAGACTTTGGGAAGGGAAAGTCGCTGCTCTCATCCCCGACTTCAGGTGCTGAGGGGCTGCGGGAGGGGTTCGGGCTTTCAGGTTGAGGGTTATGTGGGGGTTTTAATTTATACTCATGTATTTGGAAAGCAATTGTTGACAAAAGTCGCGACATCGCCGCAGCAATCGGTGATCGCTGTTGGTTTCGTGTGGGAAGGCAGAAGGACGGAGGGAGAGTCGGCTCTCAGGGCACGGAGGGAAGACAAACGACTTTAATAAGAAGATCTTTTTTAATTCGGCTGGAGGAATAAACGAGGAGAGCAGTGCCGAAAGCGCACGCATTGATTGACGATAAACAATTGCATTAAATATTCAATGCGCCACTCGGACGGAATAAATATTTAACCAAACATTCGAGGAGGTTTTCGAGTATTTACCAGACACCGACCTCATCCATTTGTCCTGCCCCTTCATCTACGACTAATTCGATATCAAAAGTCATTAAGGCCGGCCTTGCTTTCCCTTCAAACTTTGCAACTTCGCGCACGGCCACCGCTTAAATGATGTCGTCGCTCCCGGCCGTGCCAACGGGCGTGATGTATAGTTGGTGTGCACATAGAGATCAACATAATTAGCGTATGTTAGAGGCTTGTTAATTAGCACCAACCCCCCCGCCCCCCCCCTCCCTCCTTCACGCTCCCAGAGAGATGGAGGTTTCCCCGTCGTTTCGCAGCGCAGCTGTACGGAGCTCTCAACCCTGCAGCAAACGGGGCCAAATGTTCCCAAACTTACTTACGTTTTTCCCCTTGATTATATTGATTTACCTAAAGTCTGTTCGGGAACACTTCTAAGAGAGGGCTAGGATAGAAATAATCATCATAATAAATTACAGTAATCACCGTAATTAAAATATTACAAAGGGCGAGGAAGGGGAAAAAAAAAAAACACACCACACCAACACAACCCAACCCGGTCCGAGCTCCTTAAGACCCTCCCTCTCCCCCCTCCCCTCCGCAGCCCCAATCGCCCCCACCCCATCCCCGAATGAAGCTGAAAGCAGAGAGCAGAATCCGAATGGGAAGGAGAGGAGGAAGGAGGCTTAAAAGAAAAAAAAAAAAAAAGCAAGGCAACTTCACGGCCGCCCCTCCATAGTTCTGCTGTGAGCGCCTACGAGGGGTGTGCCTTCGGGAAAATGCATACAAATCTGCCATTGATTTTCATAATGTTTCTGCGGTGTTTGAAAACCAATCGTTTGAACCTCTGAGATCTTACCTAAGTGAACCACTCCTACGCATCTAAGTGCTCCAAACTGATATATGACAATATCTACTTTGGATCACGTGTTCCTCCGGAGCGACTAAGACGGATCGCGCGTCATCTCGCCTTCCCAAATTTTTTCCCCTCCGCACATCGGATCCAAAACATCTATCTATAGGAGCGAGAAAAGGAGAAAGATGTTTAACTCAGTGAATCTGGGCAACTTCTGCTCCCAGTCGCGTAAAGAGAGGAGCGCTGAGTTTGGAGAGCGGGCGGGTTGCGCTTCCAACCTCTACCTCCCCAGCTGTACCTATTACGTCCCCGAATTTTCAACTGTGTCATCTTTCCTGCCACAGGCCCCCTCTCGCCAAATCTCCTACCCGTACTCCACCAACCTCTCGCAGCCCGTGCGAGAGGTCTCCTATGGTCTAGACCCCTCCAGTAAATGGCACCATAGAAGCAATTACGCGTCGTGTTATTCCGCAGAAGATCTGATGCATAGAGAGTGCATCCCGCCTTCCACCATGACCGAAATGCTAATGAAAAACGAGAGCGCGTACAGCCACCACCACCCCAGCTCCAACCACCCGGCACCGACGGGATTCTACGGCGGCATGAACAAAAACACGGTCCTGCCCCAAGGTTTCGACCGCTTCTTCGAAAACGCGTATTGCGGGGCTGAAAACCCGACCGAGAGCTGCGGGCAGAAAGGAGAGGGCAAAGGGGAGGCTGAACCCCAGAGCCACGCGCTGTCATCCCGCGGAGAGACGGGGATGGACCCGGAAGACGAAGAGGAGAACACAACTCCCGGCTCTTCAGCCTCGTCCTCCTCTGTCAACAAGGAAGGAAGCAAAAGCAGCAATTCGAGTAGGTAGAGCAGTAAACGGAAAGGTTAAGGGACTAGCCCGTGTGTTTTGTCGGTCAAATTTTATGTGGAGTTTTATAAGCATTCAAAGGATTTTATTATAACCTACAAAGCTCTTTCTTCCAACGAGAAGAATTTTTACGATGGGAAAAGCTCTTTGGAACAAAAAAAAAAGAGGAGAAAAAAAAAGGAGGAAAAAAAAAAAAAAGAGATGTTAGGCAGCAGATACCGCATCTCAGAGTCTGTGAAATTTTAAAAGCACGCCGTCGTGACAAATATTAACTTTGATCATGAACTTACATGAGCATTTTAAAAGGATTTTGGTGCCGGGTTGCGGAGGGTAAAAGGCAATTGGGCAGAACATTGCTCCGCTGCCTGCGCTCTCTTGTAGGCGCTGAGATGCATGCGGTGCGTGGCTTATATTTTTTAATATCTGTGCATTATTCTCGCCTTTTCTTTTTTTCATATAAATTAAAACTGTATGGTGAGTCTTTTCTCTCGGTGGGGGTGTGGTGCTGACGGAGGGGGGGGGTTGGGGGGGGGCGGCAAAGGGGGGGGTTTGTTGCTAGAGAGCTGCGGAATCCGCGGAGCGTTTGCTTTAGACTTTCCGTTTAAAGCTGTTTTCACCCCGCAAGGCCGGAGCGGCGCCCGGCTTTGTCCGACCGACGTGCGCTTCTGCTTTGCTCTGCTCCTCTCCCTGCATTCACCCGCATTTCCAGGCAGCTTTTAAAGCGCTCCATCCAGGCAACTTTGCAAGCCAGGGCTGAGCGTGGAGCTCTCTCTTTTTCTTTCCTTTTTTTTCCCCCCCTCCTTTTGGCACGGGGGAGGGTTGTTTTGTTTCCCTCTTTGCTTTCGTGTGCAGCAGAAAGTCCCCGTTTGCAGCTCAGATGCGAAGTTCTCTTTGACTTTGATTCCTTTTTGCGTGTGTGGCGAGGACTGGAGTTAATCAGAAACTTATGCGGAACATCATATCTAGTTCCTATAATTCCGACCTCGCTCATGCTGTTTCTATACAGATAACAGATTTGCAGCCGAGCGTGCGCTCTCTTTTTTCCCCCCCCCTCGCTTTCCCTGCACAGCTGCTCCTGCACCGCTGCCTTCAAACCCGGGGCTGCTCTTTGTCAAAACTAATCTCTCCGCACTCAAAACGCAGCTGCACGGGGGTCCCTTTCTGGGCTTCGAGCCCTTGCAGTGGGAAAAGAGATCGCAAAGACCCCGTGTCACCTCACCTCCGCGCTGAGGTCTCCCCGTGGTTAATACACCCCCCACCCACCCACTCACTCCTCCAGGCCCCCATCTATGTGGTCAGCGCGAAGGTGAGGCCGTGTGTTGCTTTTCCTCGGGATGTTTACGTTGCCTTCTGGTTCTTTTAAGGTGCTCCCCGAACGAGAAAGAAGAGGTGCCCCTATTCGAAATTCCAGATCAGAGAGCTGGAGAGAGAATTCTTCTTCAATGTCTATATAAACAAAGAAAAGAGGCTCCAGTTGTCTCGGATGCTGAATCTCACTGACCGACAGGTTAAAATCTGGTTTCAGAACAGAAGAATGAAAGAAAAAAAATTAAGCAGAGACCGCCTGCAGTATTTCTCTGGGAATCCCTTATTGTGAACATCTTTGTAATCCCCTCTGCTGGCGAAGTGTTTCGGGAAGGAACAGCCGCACTCGTGGCTTTGCCCTTTCAAGCCGACAAAGCAACCTCAAAGTTTGAACCTTTTCGTTACTTAACATTTCTATGTCTGGGACAGCTCAGAGTAACAAAAGGAGTGAAACGTTCTTTCATTTACCAAACCTCTCCAGGACTCGAATTCCACGAACATTTTATTTAACTTTTTTTTTTTTTTCCTTTTTTTTTCTTCTTATTTTTGCCTGAACGAGATGGGATTCCTCCCTTCCCTCCCCCCTCCCTCCTCCCCTTCTTATTCTTCTTCATCTTTTATTTTTATTTTTAATTATTATTATTATTATGGCGATGATGATTGGCCGCCCGCGTCTCTCTGAATGCATCTCAGCGCTGTGCGGGTGTTGTTGTGACTTCACAAGGCGGCTGTGTTATCCCAAGAGCGGCCAAAACCTCCCTTTAGAATCACATCCCTTCGTCTGGGGGTGAGTGTGTGAGTGTGTGTGAGTGTATGTGTGTGTGAAGCGCACCAACGCGTGCGTCCCCGTGTGTGCGTGTGCACATCGCACCCACCGCTCCTCTGTGTCCTTCCTCCTCCCCATGGCCAAGAGCCGAACCCTAATTTAAATCCCTGTCTGCAAGCAGGACGAAGATTCTCACCCCTCCCCACCTCCCCACACCCCCCCAGTGCACCCTTTATATGTATATGAATATATATATACACGGGACAGCGCCTGTGTGTATATCTATACATGCATTCTGTGAGGTTCATGTTGAGTGGGAGGTGTTGGGGGGGGGGGGGGGGAGGGAAGGGGTTGAAACCAAACGAAAAGAGGTTTGCAATAACCGAAAGGGTTTGTAAATAAATTTCGTAGCGTATTTCCCCCCCACCCCCACCCTTTTCTTTTTATTATTATGATATATATATATATATTATTTTTTTTCCTTTGTCTGGAAATTGAGAGACGAAGAACGACGAGAACAACAGGAAAAAAAACCCCGAAAATAACAGAAAAAAAATTTAAGATGATTCTTTGTGTATGTAAAAGTGAATCCCCGGAATCCTCTGTGAAATTCTGTGGCAAATAAAGACATCGCAAGCTGTTCTACATTATGATTTTATTTGACCATTTTATTAGAATTCCCCCCCCACTTAAAAGCCTCTTTGCGGTCATTGCGGTGCCGATTTTTGCTTCTGTCGGGGTTTTAAATACCTGCGAGCATCTCCGAAATATCATCATCCATATTCATAGCGCTGCGATCTGCTCCGAGAGGAGCGGGCTTAGCGGAGACCACCGCCTCTGAGCCCACGTTTTGCTGCCAAGTGTTCGGCACCGAACCACGATGGGTTTTATCTCGGCCCTCAGCTCGACTCCCGATGCCAGCCTTTATTTTCCGACCTCATTTCATCTTTTATTTTTATTTTATTTTATTCATTGCCTTTTTCTTTTTGGTCACAACGATCCCTCACGTTCTCTTTTTGTTCGTTCCTATTGATGAAACGAATGGCACCAAGGAGCTGCGTTTCCGAAAGGACCCCGCATCTTCTCCCTGCAGAGCGCAAATGCAAAGTCAAGTCCTTCAATCCCCGCTTAAGAAAACAAGTTCAATCCCATGCACGGGGGCATCACCGTCATTTTTTCTCCAACCTCCCCCCCCCCCCCCCTTTCTGTTCTCACAATGACTTTTCTTTGCTCCCTCGCAGCCACACAACGTTTTCCAGGACAAAGAAGACGCGGAGCACGACTTTGGGGTCAATGCTGAGGTTGGGAGAGTTGTTTTTTGGGGGGGTTTTTTGGGGGTCCTGGTCGATTTGAATGCTCTCCCCTCAATGTGGAGCTACGGGATCGTGCATATGAACGGAGGGGAGGGAGGGGGGGAGATTATGGTTAGAAAAGGGGGTGATAAACAAGAGCCCAAAACCGGCAGCAAAGAAACAACGCATCGTATTCCCATCCATTGAGCGTGTTCCTGTAAAATTCTCATCCTCGCTTTTAAATACAGCCCTTGTGGAATGAAAGAGCTTTGATGGTGTGTTCTGATTTTATTTGACAGCGGTTGGAGGTGTGTGGGGGGGGGGAAGGTTGATGTTGGGGGGGGGTTGGTTTAAAACAAATGGAACCCACTGAAACGCGTTCTGTTTGCACACACACACAGCCCAAAGGGAGAAGGAATGAGAACCCAATTCGGTTCTCGTGATAGAGCCGTCCCTCCGCCACGAGGGGATGTCGGTGGGGATGGTTCTCATTATCAGAGTGGGAAAGGGAGGGGGGAAAAGGAGAAAAAAAAAGGCCATGGGGGTGGGCATGGAAGGGGGTGTCAGAAAAGAGCTGTGGGATGGAGAAGAGACGCTTTATTTTCTTGTATTTATTTATTATTTGGGGGTGGGGGGGGATTGCAAGGGCTGAAAGGAGGATTGTCCCCCGTTGGAATTGTCACCCCGAGGGTTTTCCCTTCGGATAAAACACGGGGAGGGGTTCGGGATGAGAGAGAGGAGGGGTTGGGGGTTGGAGGGGGGTGGAAGGAGCGGAGCCATCTTCCCTCATAGAGCACGGGGCCACCCCGCAGCACCTCTCTTTAATGAGTGTTTGCCAAAGCTTCCCAAGGTTAGGAAAACCAGAGAGAGGTGCAATGAGGTGCACCTCGCGGGGTCAGAGCGGCAGTTAATGCTCCGTAACAGCAGCGGCTGTCCGGACAAAAGCGCCTCGTCTAGACATTGTAATAAAGGCTGCAGCACTAAACAGCTTAATTTTTCTTAATTACCCCGTCTGGCTAAAGGGAAAGACTTCCGCAGTAAATAGTAAACAAATAAGGGAGTCTTGCCCAGGGATTTTTTTTCCTCTCTCTCCTTCTTCACCCCCCCCTTACCCCCCCCACAAAGGCCCCAGTTCAACTGCAGCACAATGAAACTGTAGGCCTAGTTCAAAGTTTTCGCGAGCTAAAATGGAATGCCAGTTGTAAAACCCAAGTTTATAGACCATGTGGGAGTTTACAGCAGCATTAAGCACCAGTGCCATGTAGGAAAAGGGCTGTTAATGTCGTGGAGGGGGGGTTGGGGGGGGGTGGAAGGACTGCGGGAGGGAGGGGGGGGGGATTGAGTACACGCTGGGGGGGCTGTGGGGAGCATTGGGGAGCCCGTAGGCAGAGCAGGGATGGGACAGATGTGCGTCTCCATCGCATGTATGAGGAGGGGACGTATGGTGGTTTTGGGGCCGGATGGCAGGGAAGAGCCAAAGGCCAAAAGTCGCCATGGAGAGGGGTTTCCCGAACCCTTGAGGGGACTCAGAGGTGGGAGCGAAACCCACAGGAAGAAAAATGTGAATATATGATGTCTTTGAACTTCAATAAAGTCAAGTCCATCACCTTTAACCCTTTTGTAATAAAGCGGAATCGGAGTGGGTCGCGGCTCCGCCCCCGGGGACGGGGAGGGGGATCGGGGGGGAGGGGGGGGGGGACCAACATTTCCCCCCGAAAAAGAAAATAATCAGCAAATCCCATCCCATCCGTTTATGACGCCCCATATTTAACTCCGCCGCGCCGTATTTAATGCATTTCGAGGCGGGTTTAACACGCGCGGCGCGCACCCTTTATGATTGCCATAAACCTTTTGATATCTTAAGGCACGAGAAAAAAAAAAAGAAGGAAAAAGAAAGAAAGAAGAGAGAAGTTTTTATAACTTTGTTTGGCGTAAAAGTTTTACAAGATTCCCTCCCTACGCAGCTCCTCTTTTTGTTTTTACTGCTCGGTTTTCGTAATTATTCTTTACTTTTTCATTGTGCCAGCAAACACGGAGGGTCCTCCATCTGAAAACTCCTTTTCGGGTGTCCATCACAGCAGCATTTCAACCCCCCATAGCCTAAGGGAGCCCCCTCAGTGCCCACCTTAATGACAGCCGGACTAATTACTAAGGCCCCTCTGCATGTGATACGCAACCCAACCTGTTTCCTATCGCTCCCCGCGTTTTCATTCCCAACATATTGGGCGCAGCTCCGGGTTACTTTGTTGTGAAATATTGCAGAGAGGGAAGGAGGCGAAGAAGGGGGGGGGGGGGGGTGGTGATGGGGGCGCGGCTCCTAATTGGCTTCTTGCAGGATAATAATGTTCACTTATGTCGGCTCCCATACAAAGAAAATCATTTCCATTTTTTGGCTGGGGAAGGAGAAGGGGAGGTGGTATTGAGGGGTGGGTGGATTGGGGGGGGATCTGCTGTAAGAGCTGTAACTGCGGAAGGAAAGTGTCCAGGGATTATCCTTGTGCTGTCCGGGGTTGTGCACACCCTCACTCACCCTCATGCACAAGCAGAACCTCTTGCACACACCACGCCACATACAGCAGCACCTTTTTGCACGAGCAGCAGCGTTTGCACACTCCTGAAGGTGCCCCAGCTCCGGGCACGAGCTCGTAACCTTGACGGTGTGTGTGCAAGGAACCGTCTTGAGGCGAAACCTCCTCGGTGGTGGCACGTAAATAAGCAACTTCGCAGAAGCACTCAGCAAGAGCGGCACACAATAGCCGGCGGGGGGAAATGCGGCCTTTTGACCATTTGCACTTTTTCCTCATGGGTTTCACGTTGGTTTGCAACTTGGCCAGAGACTGGATTAGAAAAAGGCGAAGAAGAAAGGCGGTGGTTTTGGCAAGAGGATTCGTATCGACCATCAATCGAGTTAATCCTCGCCTGCGGATCTCGGGGTGGACGCGTTTATTTGTATCCGTGGAGCTGTTGGAGCCGCTCCTGACGGACGGACAGGGCCAGAAGCTGCACCCCCCCCCCCTACCACCAGTACCCCGTGGCCCGGAGCCCCAACCCGACCCCTGTGGCCCATAACCTTCGGAAAAGGGATCAGACGCGTCTCCTGAAGAAGCGGCTTTAGGGCTGAAATATGGGAGAGCCACCGGCAAAGGGAGGGTTGGGGGCGGGGGGGGGAAGGCGGGGAGGGGGGTCTAAACTTAGGGGAGAAGGTCTCAGGTTTGAAGCAAAGCAAAGTCGGGCTTCGGTTGGGGTTTTTATTCAGCTCCCCCCATCCCCCCTAACCCTCTTCCAATATTATTAGTTGGATAGTTCTCATTATGAATCAACGTCCCCCTAATCGGAGAGCTGGGAGTGAGGGGGGGGGGAGGTTGGAGGGGTTGGGGAGGGGGGGTGTGTGGAAACCCAGCGTTGTGCTGCCCGAGAAAATAAGAAAACGATGAGTTCTATGATTTTGCCCCAAAATGGCGGCTCATTAAGGCCTTATCCGCCTTTCATAAAGTTGGGCATCTGCGGATGCGCAGCATATGTGGGACCGGAGCACGTTCCTCTGCTTTTGATAAGTCCTAAATTACAACATGAAACCACGAGAATGTGGTTTGCGACCTCATAAGCTTTGCTTTATATATTTTTTTTTCTTCTTACTTTCTTTTTTGTTCCTTTTTTTTTGGGGGGGTGGGGGGGAGGAATTGGGCTGCAGCGCGTTGCTGATGGAGCCCATAAAGATACTTTATTCACTTTCGGGGGGGGGGGGGGGTGTTCAATGGGGGGGTTTGGGGGGGAATAGAAAGAAAAGGAAAGATAAGAGGGGGGCAGAAGGGGAAAGAATGAATGTAAACATGACGATTGTTTATGTGCTACAAGTAGCGGAGTAAATTCGTTCGTTTTAATTGCTAAAAAGCGGCCTCAGCCCTTCCCTGGAATGAAGTGATAGGGGCTCAGCGGAGCCGCAGCTCTCTGCTCTAAAGATGTGTTTGATATAAACCGTATGTGAGGGCGCAAACGACGGCCAAACTCTGTGTTTGGGGCCGCGAACAGCGGGAGATGAAGAAAGCAGAGATAACCGCGGTTATCTCCCAGGCGATGACTTCAGGTATGGAAAACAAAATCAGATACAAATTAAAATGGAAATAAAATAATAAAGGAGAATCCCGCTGATTTGTTTTTTTAATAATTATTATTATAATTATTATTATTTACCCCGAATACTCTCTCCTCCCGTATGGCTCTCTTTAGCCTCAACCTCAAAGCGGCCGTGTCCGGGTTTGGAAGGTGGAGAGCCTCAAATTGGGGGATCCGCAGCCCAACAAAGCCCCACAGTTCCCGTACCCGCAGATCATTTCAAGGCTGGAGGTGTGAGATTGGATTTTATTCCGATATATACATACGTGTTTTACCCCTTCAATAGCTCTTCGTGTTCCATCACAAACCGGAGCGCTGTGCTCCCATCCCCGCCGTGCTCCGCGGGTTCGGTTAAGCGGTCATTGGAGCACCGATGTCCATTGAGGAGCGCTTAGCAGAGCGGAGTTGACCCCCCAAGCACCCCCAGCTCGGTCTCCGTTCACACAATTGGCCCAAATTTGGAAAGAAATCATTTTTTTCCCATCACCATACGCGAAAAATAGGAGGTTTTTAGGGGGGTAGAGGCTGCGCTGAGCTCCCGGAGCAGCATCGCATCCCTTCCCTCACTGCTCGCGCTTTTTACCTTTGCTTTACTCCGCTCCTTTTTCAACTCTCGTTTAACTCTAACGGGGTTTTCTCTCCTCATCTCAGTCCGACTCTCCTTTACACCCCCGGCTTCCAAACCGCAGAGCGGCCGCGAGCTTCGCCCGCACACAAACACCTTTCATTCCCCAACAGTGCCACAATTCCCATTCCCAAAGCACTGCGAGAATCATCCCCCCCCTCCCCCCTTTCTTTCTTTTCCCTTTCTTTTTCTTGGGGGGGGGGGGGGGGGGGGCTGGGGATGTGAGTGTGATACTGAACTTAGTTGGATTCACGGGAGCATTTCAACACTGAATAAACTCTCCCCAAATCCCCGGGTCACCTTCAGTGCTTTTTTTTCCCATCTATGAATTACGCTGAGCACATTTCGGTCCCCGTCATCAAAAAAAGGAGAGATCCGAAGTCCGAAGCTCAATTTTGGGTCCCCGCAGCCTTCGATGTTGGGGGTCGAACAGCTCCAACACGGTTTTCAATACCACCTCAAGGAACATAATATCATTCCATAACTCTTTGACTTAAGTTACTCCGAAAGAAGGAAGCGGGGTAAGAGGGATTGTAAAGTTTGATAGATTTCTTGTGGTGATAGTTTACAGTTTCTAAGCCAACATATAAAGGCGTGGGTTTTATTTTTGCATCGCTGTTATTGTACTCCAGTGTACTTTGTCATAAATCAGAATTATTTCCGCTACAACACGGGGCATAATGCCGGGCAAGAAATACAAATTTAAGGTAATCATTAAAGTGTTGCTACCAAACACTTCCTCGAAGAGAAAACGAATGTTTGTCATAAAACGGTAAGAAAACTTGCTAAAAAAAGAGAGAGAGAGAGAGAAATACAATGGACGTAAGAAGCGCTTTCTCCACATAACTCACGGTTAAATAATTAGATTGAAAAGGGGGACAGGTAAAACACCACGAGAAAGTCTGAGGGATCCTTTGTCTTCTTCCAATGGTCCGCATTGACGCGGTGCTGCGCCAGAGGGGCTTCGATGTCCCTCTGCCCTCTGCTCCCCTCTTCCTTTGGGGTCGGTATAGGGCGGCTGAGGCGCTGGGGACAATAGAAGGACCCGGGGCCGTCCCCATCCTTCATTGGGCCGCGGAAGGAGGGCAGCTCGGTCCGCTTTGGGGTTCCGATCCGCGGACGTTCCTCATCCTTCAGCTTTGGATCCCAAAAGTGCGTAAAACCCGCAGTGTGTTATTAAAGCCCTCGCGGCGGGCAGAGGTTCCCCTTTTAAGTTTTAATAGCGTTTGTTCGTATTTATTTTCTGTAATTAGAGCGAAGCATTTTTCCCAACGGGGGTTCCACTTAGGCTGATGAATTTTATTTCCCTTCCCATTAATGACCCATGTTTATCATACTTCTAATTATTTCGAACCTTAAACAATATTCCCTCGCCCGGAGAAGCCTCCGTGCCGCTCTCTAACACCAACTCTCCATTGCCACGGCCCCAAAGAAAAACCCCATCCCGGCCAAGTTTTGCATGACTCCCACTTTGACCAACAAAAAGCTTTTCCACCTCCTCGGCCCCTTTTTTTTGTGCTCTCGAAGGTGCTGACGAGCAACTTGCGGAGCCGCTTCCGAACCTCCCCACCACCGCATCAACGCTCCGAGCTGCAAAAAGCGGTGACCGAAACCCCCCGTGCACGGTGTAAATCTTCATTTTACACTCCCAGCATTTACACGTTCATAAAAGATGGGGATTCCGCCGCCGTTTTTCCCTCTCTGCGACCTGGAGGAGCTTTGCTGGAGGTGATGCCCTCCTTTGAGAAGGAGAAAACTCGGATTTAATGTCACGTTTCGCCGTGTAGTTCAATTCGTCCGGGTCTCCTTCGAGAAAAGCACACCGGGAAATAGGGCGAAAAATCGGGGCCATGCATTCAACCTCGGGGCGGACAACGAGGGGAGAGAAGGGGACACATTCTGGCGTCCACCCCCTGCCCCCCACCCAAATAAAAGGAGTATATATGAAACTGTTCGGCTGAGCGGTGTGAATCATTGAGCGGCCGCATCGGCTGCAAAAGTAAAGTAGAAAAGGGGGGGAAAAATCAAACTGGGGAGGGGTGTGGGGGGTGTGGGGTGGAAAAAAGCAATATAACACAAAATTGCATTGGTCTTTAATTTCATCACCTATAAATGAGAAAATATTGGCTCCCACACTAAAGTTTTATCCTTTGCTTATAAATATTATGTGGAATTTTCGTTGGATATCATAAAACCGAACGATTTCTATCAAACTGTTTTAAAAAGACCTATGCAGATAACACAAATAGAGGCAATAAAGTCGCAAATAGCTTTCCAGGGGAACCAAATGGCGTCTGCAGCCGACGAAAAGCTTTTAGTGTGCAGCAGAAAGAGAGCACGAGAAATCGGGGAGCGCACTGGGAGGCTTTTCTCGGCCTAAGAGACGGGAATTGGTGGCACTGGGGCGGAGGGGAGACCCGCAAGTCCTCCCAGCTCAAAGCCGGGTGTGTGTGTGGGGAGGGGGGGGGACGTGAGGGGGTGGATTACGGTCCCTCTTTTGATAATCTTTGGGAAAACGGGTTTTGCAGACGTGAGAATATTTCGGTGGGACTCCGCTCGGAACCGTTACGAATCACCCAAACGGTCAAGTTCCACTTTCCGCCTTACAATGAACTTTTTTCCTTTCTCCTTGTTTTTACTCCCTTTCCCCCCTTTCCCCCCTTTCCCCCCTTCTTTTCCTTTATTCCTCCCCCCTTTTCCCCTTTCTTTTCTTCTAATCCTCTTTTTTTCCTCCTTTCTCCCCCCCCCCCCCCCCTTTTTTTTTCTTCTTTCCATTTTTTCCTCCAACCCCCCTCCCCCTTTTTTCCACACGGAAGGTGACGTTTTCTTCTTTGTGGCGTTTTCTTTTTGTTTCCCTTGAAAATGACTCTGAACCCGTCTCTTTCTACCCGTAATGATCTTGAAATTCTCGCCCATCGCTCTTTCTATTTCTTTCTTCTCCATCGCTCTCAAGCCGCCATCAGACCTCACCCGCCAGCACCACAAAACGCCGATAAGAAACGGTTTCCAAAGATAAAATCTATAGAGCTCAACGCTCTGTTGGTGAAATACCCCACAAAGAGAGGAATGCTGAGGATGGAACCGAGATGGTTTCGATCCCGTCGCATTGAAAGCATCAAATCCTGCTCGGAAATGGTGCAATTTAAAAGCAAACACCAACTTGAGCGCCCATCGCGTTGCGCACACAAAAGAGCGGAGAAATTTGGGGAGAAAAGTAACTTTCTTCTCTTTGCCTCCACCAGGAAAATCTATACGTACATCTCTACATTTCCATGCAATAAAAGCTGAACAAAACGGGAAACTTTCAGTTTGCAAAGCTTCCTGCGTGATGTGCAATGGGGCACCCCGAGTTGGGGGGTGGTTTGTTGGTGGGTTTTTTTTCTTTCTCTCTCTTTCTCCCCCCGTTGTAATTTCCTGATGGGAGACACAGAAAGAGATGGAGACAGAGAGAGGGGAGAGACCCTCCGGCCGCAGCCCCCTCGGAGCCCCTCGACCCCCTCGTTCCCCCCACGAGGAATTCCTATGCTCGGCACCACAATGCCATCGCGGCTCAGAAACCGAAGGCGGTTGGGAATGAAAGTGGATAATTAAAAAAAGCTGCGTCCTTTTTTTTTTTTTTTCCTAAAGGGAACGACAAAAAACGACGGGGGAAGCGGGGGTACGAAGAGCCGACCTCGGCTTGGAACCGTCCTTCTCATTCACTAGATGGAAAAATAAAAGAACGTGTAAAATAATAATAATCATCATCATAATAAGGCTGTTGGGGGGAAATATCCAACCTGCTGAAGGAGCTCTGGGGTTTGGGGGGGACGAAGGGTGAAGGGAGAGAGCGGATCCCTTATTTCTGCCCCGTTTTTTTTTCCCTCCACTTTCTCACTCGGAGTAGCAAAAAACAAAGCGGCTCCGACCGCATCCCTCCCCGCGAACCCCAAATCCTCTTGATTAGAACCCAAAACGAGCAGAGATGGGAGAAGTGGGGGCTCGATGGGGCGGTGGGGGTTGGTGGGGGGGGAGGGCGGCCGAGAACGAAGGGGAGAAGGTGGCGAGTTGGTGGGGCGGGAGAGGCAAGAATTCCAATGGCGATGGCTTTTGGGGTGCAAAGAGGTAACTGCGAGAATGCACTGGGGGGGGGGGGGAGGGGGGAAATAAAAGGGGAGAAAGGAGATCGGGGAGCTGAGATGTTTTTCCATATAAATTTCACCCCTCTCCCCATTTTCATGTATTTATTTTGCGGGGATAAATAAAAGAAAAGCAACATCCGTTTTTTTTTCCCCCGATTTTATTTATTTTTTTTAATAGGGGGGAATCTTTCGATTTATTCATCTATCTCCTATCTATCTATCCGTATTTTTTTTTCTTTTCCTTTGCCCCCCTTTTCCACGCGGGGTTCCGTTGGTAAACAAACGGGCGGGAGGGGAACGAGAGGTGGGGGGGGGCGGAGGGGCTCTCTGCCTTTGTTCAACGTGAAGGTCCCGGCCCGGTGCTGGCAGATGTCGCTGTTGCTCCACCGGTGCCGCTCCCGGTCCCGACAACTTGACCCCCGTGACGTCGGCCCCGTCTGAATCATCAAGGCCATTTTCAATCCTCATTGGCCTGGGCATCACGTGGGGGGGGTGGGGGGGGGGACCGATGCGTGGATAATTATGGTGCTTGATATTTTTTCCCCCTAAAAAAAAGATGTCAGCCCCTGGCTGGAGTATTCCTCCTTAAAAACCCTCTCTGAAAATGTCATGTCCCAACAATGTGACTTCTAACTCGTTTTTGATGGACTCGTTGGCCGGTACCTGTAGAGGGGAGAATTATTCCTCCAGCCAAGGGATGTACATGCAGCCTGGGAGCGATTTCAGCTGCGGAGTCATGAGGAACTGTGGAATTATCCCGTCTCTTTCCAAAAGGGACGAGGTGAATAGCGCTACCTTGTCTCTCAGCACCTATCCATCTTACCTTTCTCAGCTAGACACTTGGTGTGACCCCAAAAATACGTACAGGATCGAGCAACCTGTTGCAAGACAGCTCCCATCCTGCTCCTTCCCAACCAATGTCAAGGAAGAGAATGTTTGCTGTATGTATAACGCTGACAAAAGGGCTAAAAATGCCACAGAGGCAGCCCTCTACCCCAACCAAATGCCTGAACCTTGCCTAAATGACCATGAAGTCCCCGTTCCTAGCTACTACCGAGCAAGCCAAGGTTACCCCTCCATGGAGAAGACGTCAAACTGCAGCAATCCAAATGAGTTTGAGGCAAGTTTTGAATCCAGGGCGAGCCTGAACCCAAGGAACGAGCATCTGGAACCAGCACCACCACCACCTCCTCCTCCTCCTCCTCCGCCCCCGGTGGCTAAAGTGAGTTTCCCCGAAAACACAAAAACAGATAATACTCAGAACACATCCACGAACGAAATTAAAACAGAAAAAAGCGCCCCAGCACCCAAAATCAGCCCTTCGGATGCAGAGAAAGAGCTGAATAAAAACACTGACACCAGCACTGACAATTCTGACAATGAAGCTAAAGGTAAGGGAATCGTTCATTATCAAGTCGCTAATTTAAAGCAATTAGTAACCGTCCACTGTTGTGAAAATAGCTGTGATACGGATGTGCGGCGGTGCTTTCTCTGTTTGCGCCCGAGATGGGCACAATAACGCCGGTTTTGTGTCTGTGTGTTGTCGTTGGCTTTGGAAAGATGGAGATTTGTTCTGTTTGGAAACGTATATTTTAAATCGTGTATATTGGAGCTGGTTTGAGGGGGCCTGGGAGGGGGTTGGAGGGGGTAAAAGAGCGATCCGCTCTTTGGGAACGGCGTCTTCTCGTTGTGTGTATTGAGAGAGAGCAAAAAAAAATCGCTGTGCGTGTGCTTATGGAAGGAAAAAAAATGTCCTTTGCTATGAACGCGTGTTGAGATGAGGCGGATTTGCAAAGATTGCGATATCTCAGAGGCTCCGGGGTTGTTTGGGGGAGGGGTCGTTTCGGGGGTGTTGTGAGCCGGTGCTGTTTCTCAAGGCGGCTGAACCCGATTTTTCCCCCCTTTCTTCCCATCTTTTCGCTCTCGGAGCAAAACGCTCCTTTTCTGCTCTATGGGTCTCGTTTGGGCTTCGAGCTTTGGGAAGAAAGGGGGAAAAAATAGGGGAGAAAAAAGCCGTTTTGCTGCGGCGAATATCTGAGCCCGGAGCTGCGCCTCATTCGGGCGTTGAGGTTCTTGGTTGGGGCTCGGAGAGGGAAAAAAGGATTCCTTTTTTTTCTTTCTCTGCGAATTAAAGTCTCGTTGGAGAAAAGGAAAAGAAAAAAAAGGACCAAAAAACAAAACCAAACCGCTTTCGATGTGTCGATGTGTTGAGCAGATGTTTTAAGTTTGGGACGGTCTGAAAAGAGTCTTTCATTTGCCACATTTTATTTTCGCGGTGGAGATTGCAATATGCGCTGAAACAAGAAAGGAAGATCTCTCTGTGTGTGTGTGTGAGTGTGTGTGAGTCTGCGTGCGTTTGAAGACGTGGGTCTGATTCTGCCCTTGGTGCCAGGGCTGCTCTGGGGTCAATAAGCGGCGTTGATGCCAATGGGAAGCATCGAAACGCGTTCGAATGTCGGGGAGAAAATAAGAGAGAAAGCCGCGCTGATTTAAGCGGATGGAAGCGCGGTGGGGATGCGTGTGCGGGGCAGAAGGAAGACGGTGCAG